>NC_055705.1:12700683-13000683 GCF_017639745.1 Melanotaenia boesemani
GTCAGTCACAAAGTTGCTCCACTTCAAAGCAAACCTTGCTTTATCTACTGTATTATCTTCAAAAAGGAGCGTAATATATATCAACAACATCATCCAATGAGCACAAGACATGATTTCAGTGTTGCATCTAGTCGTTGCATTCAGTCTGGAATGTCTCAGGCTAGATTTAGACCACTTTCACCCCAAGCAATTTAGTCCTTGTTAAGATGGATTTTATATATTACATAAGATGCACAAATAAAGCCTGTAAATCATAAAAATATCAAAATGAGCATCAGCCTTGATTGAAAATTCGTGGATGCAAACAGGATGCATCTGAAACACTGTAAACTGGCCAGTCGTGTACAAAAATGCTCATAAATGATTATCATTTGGCAGGATTTTGGAGTTACAGCTTCAAATGCACATTTCCACAACCAAACAATTCCACGTATGTTCTGCTCTCCAGAATCTATAATGATATAATGAATGAGTGATAGTGCCTTCAACAGCTACGTGGGTAGTAACTTCTGAACATGTATAAAAAAAACAAAAAAAAACATACTAGCTGAAGCTCCTGAGCTTGAGTTCACTATGAAGGGATTAAATGTACTTCACATCAGTGGGGAAACTTGGCAAAATATCTTAACATCAATAAAACTTTTACTTTTAGTTTTAGACCGGATTTTACCCAAATCTAGATTAAGCCTCTATGGACCAATTAAATGCTCAGTGGGATGCTGCATTAAAGAAGTCTTGAAACAAGTTATTAAGAGCATAAGTGAGAATTCTTTGCAATCCAACCTCTGCAATTAGATATTGGGTGTAAAGCATGTACGGAATGGTTTTAGACTTGGACTCGTTTATATATAGTGGAAAACTGCTGTTGAGTGACATGGTGGGACATGCATTAGTTAGCCACTTTTTGCTCTTTTAAATTTGCCATTGTCTCTTAGGAATCTGCTTTAAAAGCTCCAATTTAAAATTTTCAAGGACACTTTAAAGTCCAACTGGGTAATAGTTTGGACAGAAGATTGGCAGAAATGCGAGCTAATGCGTAACTAACTGCTGTAAAATATGTGAAAAGTACACCAACTCTGTCTTCAATACTTAGAGCAAGCTATTTACAGATAGTGTGGATTTTTTTATCACTTTCGCCTTGTTACATCAACTTATCTAAATTAACTTTCAAGTATTTTTTTCCTAAACAAAGGGAAAACAAGGAGTACTCTGTTGCTTGCAATCTGTAGCTTTGCCACTAAATGTTACTCAGTTTTACACAGTGGAGTTTCACACACACAAATGTCCAGCTGATATAATCTAGCATTTCTTTGCATCTTACATGCATTATATGCCATGAGAGTGTAATATTCTGACCATATAGAAGGCAAATATGATTTAGTTAGTTAGTATTAATAAATGTATAAACACACAAAGTATTAAAGTTTACAAAAACAAGTTTAATGAATGATTAGTGTCACACCTAAACATAATTATTACAAATACTAGCTAGAAGACAACTTTTAAACAATGTCATTTATTACATCTACTTCATAATCATGTCATAACAGAATCCATAACACGGAGTGTTTATGCAAACTGCCTTCCGTTAAATATTTAATGTTCTTGCATACATACATTACAACCAGTGTCCCTCTATGTTTCTGGCTTCCTCCAGCTCTCTGCCTCACAAAGGAGCCCATTGTTCCTGACAGAATTTCAATTTGGTGAAAATTGAAAGCAGGTGTGGCTGTGCTGTTTCGTCTTGTTTTGGGGGGAGTGAGGCTTTTTATGTTTCTGTGGTCTGTTCCTCATGCTCAACTCATGCAGTCATGTCATCTAGTGTTTGGCTGATTTGGGTGCTCTTGTCTTTTTTTTTTTTCTCTGGGTGAGTCATTCTGTCTGTGAGTTCACCTCATCCATCAGCCAGTTAGTCAGCCATGCAGAAAATCCCTTACTTTATCACATAATGTCTATATTTAAAGTGGTCCTTTGCATTTTTTTAAGAAGAAAAAGAATTCAGACCATGTATTGTAAGCATCTCACTTTAATCTACAAAGAGCTGTATTTATGTCATTATTGTTCCTTAGAGCTGATTGGTGCTCGTTAAGGGACACTAAACAAGTCATGGGCTATGGGATTTGCGTCAAATTACTTAATTTTGCAAAGTGATACTGTACATCTCTATTCCGACATGCCTCGCTTTGTGCTTTCAAATCATTCTTCCAATCCGTGCAGAAAGACTTTCCTCTTACTGAGCTGTAATTGGAACCATATGTGGCATTTTGCATTAGATGAGGCTTGTTGGCCATACATATGGGAATGAAGATGGATGTGGGGAAGTTAGCGTTCATGTATATGTGTGGTTTTTTTGTGCCCCGGATTTAGTTCCAGATGTAGCAGCTCAAAAGGCACCTAGCATAAACATAATCTCTGAACTGCAATCATTTACCCTGATGTTGAGACTTTACTCTGTTACCAGCATAGACTATTTGTGTTTAAAAGACTTTCAAGTTTGGATTGATACTTCTTAAACATGGAAAAAGTTAAACTGTGTTGATAATAGTGGTGTTATTGACATGTTTTAATACTATATCCAATTACTTTGGGTTTAGTGGTGCTGTCCTGTTTTGTGTCAGACTAAGGCCATGTCCACGTGGATGAGTTTAGGTGTATCTGCAAAAGTTCTGTATCATTTAAACATTTCATCCACATGAAACCAGCGTTTAAGGAGCCTGAAAACACATAATTTGTTTGAATCTCTGTGTTAAAATGAATAAATCTGAAAATACCACCAGTTTGTTTCCATGTTAACAATCCATCCACATATTTTCTGAACCAGTGATGTCAGAAAATAACCTCTACCTTAACCCAGTATAGCGTTGCATTCATGCTGCAAAAGCCACAGAGCATGACTTAGCTTTTCCAGCTTTTTCTCCTTTATAGCTCAGTTCTCCTTCTATCCTCTTCTTTGTATGTTTGTTTAGATCACACAAGTTCATGTGAATGCTCCATTTCTTATTCTCTGTTTTGGTGTATTTCTGTGGTTTTGTGTAGACGGTGCACAGATTTCTTTTAACAATTCCGTTTTCACATGAACTTTTTAAAAACAAAATTGGTTTAATTTTCATCATAATCCTACATGAGGAAATTTTAACTGAGCATATGTGTTCCCACGTGGAGCTCAAGCTGAAGAGGGCCAGTTTAATTTTTTTGCGATTAATCGCATGACATGCTGCGATTAATCGTATTGTTACACGCAAAATGTCTCTTTCCTTTAAAAGAAGGCCTACTGCTATATAAAGAAAATGCAGTAAATTTTGGTTTACAAACACTACATCAGGAGTCTCCAACCTGCGACTCTGGAGCTGCAAATGGCTCTCTCTTAAAAACGCATGCATAAATAAATAAATAAATAGGTTTCTCATTGTCTTTTGGGAACAATTTCCTGTCCAAAAATCCCGATGTTCTGCCATCTGCATGGGTTTAGACAAAGAGAAACGTCGGTTCTTCTTCTTCTTTCTGAAGTTCCAGACAGAAAACGTCTCTTCATTCTAATAAACCCGCTCTCTCCTGACGACAACAGATGCACCACTGCAGCAGGGAAGGGAGACATGGACGCCATGTTTCTGTGATCAAAGCTAGTGGCCAGCAAAAAATAGAAAAAAGAAAAAAAGAACCTTAACGCGCGATTAAAAAAATTAACTGTGTTAATTAAGCGTTGCGTTAACTTGCGGTTAACACGTTAACGTGCCCAGCACTAAAAAATAAATTCTAAAGCAAGTAAACTTAAATTTTCTCTCAGTGAATGGCTTGTTGATTTATACTAGTCTGACCAATTTCTAGCTGTTATATTCACTCATGATAATTTGCATCTCTTAAGAAGAAGACTCTGTTTATATTCATGTTAATTTTTTAAATGTAGTTATTTTAGAATAACGCACTTTTTAGAAAGCTTGTTCCTTTAAATTTTTAGTATTCAAAGTGTAAAAACAGAGAAGCAAACACTTTGAAATCGCTGTCCAACTTGTGGAAATTGTCAAGACTGTGATGAATGATGCCTTTTGGAGCACTCTTGCTTTTGCAACCGGTGCATTTAGCAACAATATGAGTTATAAGTCAGTTTTATTGTACTAATGCTATGGGAGCTGTTCTCTTATTTTCCTAAATTATTTTTCTTTGCTTAATTACAGAGAAACTTTATTACCTTGTTTTAAATTTACTCTCATTCAGTGAAGCACAGTAGGTCTGATCTGTTTTCTTTTTTTTTTTTTTTTTTTTTTGTTTGTTTGTTTGTTTAGATACAATCAACATTTTTTTTTTTTTTTTAAGACAGTCCCTATGTCAATTTTTCACAATTTTTTTGTGCTGGTTAGCAGACTGGGCTGCTTAAGTGATTTCTCTGAGTACTTGAACTCTTCTTAAGATTTGTTATGAGTTTCCACGGCAACGGAAGAGTTACTTACCAGCAGGATCATCTGATTAATCTAAGCAAAATGACACACCAAATCCCAAACAAGTTGAAGAGAAAGCAAAGAGGCTGCAGGGCAGGAGCGAGGCAAAGAGAAAAACGGAGGAAATTCAAACCATTTCTTCTAGTCATTCAGATAAATAACTTGAGATTCCCAGCTAACAAAATGGACAAGCTCGAAGTGTTAACATGATCTCAAAAAGAACACAGGAAATACAGTTTTATGTGCTTTACTGCGACATGGCCGCATGGACACATCCTGGACTTAAGATTGTGCGCGCTGACCACAACAAGACAGTCAGTGTAAGGCTAAAGCGAGGTGGAATTGCAGTGCTTTGTAAACATTGCTGGTGCCATCATGGACACATCACTGTTAAGAAGAAGATTTGTATAATGAACATTGAACTGTTAGTCATTGAGCTTTCATCCATATTATTTACCCAAAAAGTTTACCTGAGTGATTCTGGATGCACACAGCTCCTCTGCCCTGTCTCTTTTAGATCTCTCATCTAAGTCCATTGTTCAGCAGTAACCAGTCATCACACAGACTATTAAAACCAGGTGTAAGATGCTCTGAGAGGGTGCTTTGAGGCCACAGACAGGAATGTCCTCTCCTTTCCTAATAATAAACCTTGGCTCACCATTGACCTGAAAAAGCTTCTACACATCAACAGGGAGCTATTGAAGACAAAACAATAACAACTTAAAACAAAAGTAAAGAAAAGCAAGGAGGACTACAGGAAAAAGTTAAACGTCAGCTTCAGCTGAACAACATGAGGCATGTGTGGTCAGGAATAAAAAAAGATCATGGTTCAAGTTGAAGGGGGATCAGACTGATGGAGGTCGAGACCTGTTCTTCAGTAGGTTCAGTTCAAAACATCCTTTAGCGAAATAAAACATCCTGCCTTGTTCCAGTACCTAGAAAATTCCAACCATCTAAACCAAATGACCACAGACCAGTCCCTCCAACAACTTACATTATGAAAGTCTTTGAGAAAGCAAGTGAACACCTTTCAGGACGCATTACAGTTTGTATATTGGGGTTGAAGACACTATCATCTACCTGCTTCAGAGAGCCCACGCTTATCTGGACAAATCAAGCAGCATTTTGAGGATTATGGTTTTTGATTTCTCAAGCGCTTGTAATACAGGTGAGCCAGCTCTATTATGTAAGAAGCCCTATAACTCCCAGGTGGGCATCTAACAAACATACCACAGTTTCTGAGACAACAAGCAACTGTACTCTTACAATTTCTCTTCACACTTTACACCTCAGACTTCCAATATAACTCTGAGTCCTATCATCTACAGAAATACTCTGACTCAGGACAAGAAGCTGAGTACAAAGAACTGGTTAGTCAGTTTGTGAGATGGTGCAGAAACAATCACCTCATCTTGTATACAAACAAAACAACAGTGATGATTGTTGACTTCAGGAGGAACAGGGGTAAACAGCGGTGGTGTTGGTAGTAAAATGCAAGTACCTCGAAGTTCAGCAAGACAACAGACTAGACTGGAAATGCAACAGAGGCCATCTACAAGAAAAAGGACAGAACAGAATCTTGTTAAGGAAGCTAAGCTCATTCGCTGTCTGCACCAGTTTTTTTTTATATATAATTGATACACATAAAAGAGTGCAGTTAAGAGATTTTACAGTTTTCAGCTTTGCAAGCTGGATCTAGAATTACTCTGATTACCAGAGGGATATGTCACCTTGATGCAATCACATACATGCCTTGTCACACATAGTTGAAAAATAGCTAGTTAAGTTTTTAAAATTCTGATACAAATCAAAGTACTGGTATTCTGACTTAAAGAATATATACATTCTATATATCCTGAGTATAAGTATATGGCTGGATATATATGTATATGGTTGTTGCCAGGACTAATTTGTGTTCATGTGTCGTCTCTGAGCAGAAGGACAGAACGGTGCCTTTGACAGAGTCGTTCTCCCTCCCTTTCACTTCCCTCCTCCTCCCACATCTTAGCTCTAAGTGGGGTCGTGGTCAAGGTAGCATAGTGATGCTTTTCATTAGCTAAGTGCAACTACCAGAAGAGCAGCAACCCTTGATTTACTGGGCCTCCTTCATATGTGCGTGGGTACACATGCACATAGTTACACACTCATGGGAACACCTACTCTTCTCTTCCTCCAGCCTTGGCTCTTAGACTGTCCGCTCTGTCCCGTTAACCTGACTTTTTTTTTTCTCCATCTACATCCATTTCCTTCATCCTCTCTTTCTGTCTTAGCCTCTCTGCCTCTTTACATGATTCTTCTTTCCATTTTCTGTCTCTGGTCCCTCCTGGGAGTCTCCTTCTAGCAAAACGCAGAGGACTGAGCTTATGGTTTTTCAGTTTTCTGTGGTAATTTTTCTTTTGGATTGTTTTGTGGAATCAAGAACTAAAAAAATGTTTTCTGAACTGCTGAAAACGATTGTTTTCTTTGGGATTTGAACTTATTTTAAGATAATATGTGACGTTGTGCAGCCTCAATTCAAAGAACAGCACAGTATGCAAAGTGTAAAAATAATGCAATGATTTGCAAATCTTATAAGCCAATATTGTATTCACAGTAGACTATAGAAAAACATAAAATGATAGCAATTTGATATGGTTTTATTTTACAGAAATATATGAACATATCTTGAATATGATGATATCGGCACATCTGAAAAGTTGTGCCAGGACCATGTTTACCACTCTTCTTCTATCAAATATTTAAGATTTGTGAAGACCATTCGTTGGAAATTCTTATCTGATAGTTGATTCAAGCTGCTCAGCAGTCCTGGGTCTTCTTTGTCATATCGTAAATGTCTGATGCATGCTGTTGATGCAGTATGTGGTTTAGCATTGTTTTGCTGAAATGTGCAAGACCTTCCCTAAAAGAAACGTCTGGATTGGGGCATATTTCAGCATTGATGGTCCCTTTCCAGATGTGCAAGATGCCAATTCTATGACACTAATGCACTCGAACACCATCAGAGATGTAAGCTTTTCCACTGAGTTCTAATGAAAACATCTGAATGGTCCCACACACATTTAATCTGCAGGCCTCAATGATTTCCAAAACAAAACAATTCAAATTGTACTTTGCCTCCATATTTGGCTATTTTGCTTTTTTTTTTTTACAGCAAATTTTGTTCACAAAGAATGATTTTTGCAAGTGTTCCTAGAAACATATATGTTTAATTCAGTGCCCCTTGAGGGACTGAAGATCATGAACACAATATTTAAGTTCGCTAGATTTTCTGAATATTTTAATGATGTGTTCTGTACATGATGCTACTTTACATTAAGGAACATTTTTGCTTCACAATTTGTAGATACAGTTCTTTGCACATTGCTGAACCTCTGTCCAGCTCAGTTTCTGAGAGACTCTGCCTCTTTAAGGTGCTCTTTTTACACTCAGTCACATTGCCAACCTGTTGCTATTTAACGTAATTAGTGCATCATGTTCCTCCAGCTGTTCCTACCATCACATTCTAGATGAGTTGAAAAGAGTAGAATGCCTCATTTTCAACATACAATATTTTTTATTCTGCTGTTTATTTACATTTTACTTTTACACTTTAAGTTTTAAAAGTTTAAAAAGGCTCTTTTAGGTTTCAACCAGATTACCAACATGTGTGAAAGAGTTGTAGTTTACCTTTGCTTTTCTTTTTTTACTCAGCATTAAACAGGAACCATACCATGTAATTAAATAAGTTATGGATGTTTAAGAAACCATTTTGTAATTAGCAATCTGCTTGTTTGTCTACAATTAAGACTTTATTGTTAGTAATGTATTTTATTCTCTGAAGAAAAAAAAAAACTGCAAAAAGAACATTTATCTTATTTTCCTCTTTGCTGATTGCCCGAAGTTTAAGCTGCTGAGGCCTTTTACCCCTTATTTGGCAAAAAAAAAGTAGCATCCCAGATGCTACATGGCAGACATCCAAGAGCCATTTGCACTCCTGTTGTCTGTATACTCAGTGTGGGACCACATGCAGGGGTGTCCATTCATGTTTATACGCGTCCATTTGTGTGTGCGCAAACGTCTGTGTTTGTATGTTTTTTTCTTTTTTCATACTACTTCATCCATCATTGTGTGAAAGGACACGTTGACCCCAGTTGCCGTGGCAGCCAGGTAACCATGGCACCTGACTGTGACACAGCTGGCTGCGTGTGATTGGTTTAGCGGGTGGCTTTCTGCCAGGTCATCTTTAACATCAGGGTTGTAAAGCAGCACCAGGGGCCTTTACATACTATTTATAAACCCAGCCAGGCTTACACTGCAAAAACTCTCCATCGACTATTTGAAAATCATTCAATTTTTCATAACATTTGATTTTCAAGTGCATTTTTTTCTTTTTCATAAAGAACATGGAAGCAAAGTTGTTTTGTTTTTTTTTCTTTGGACTACATCAGTCATGTATCTCATACTTTGGTTTAGACTTCATGCAAATTTTTGAAAATGTCTAACAGTTTCTAATCAGAGTTTTGCAAAATAAGTATTTTACTAAAATTTTCTAATTTTTTGTGCCTATTTTTTCTGTCTGCACTTTTCTCCTTACATCTGCAAATTGAGCAGCCATCCTTTAACCAGGATGGATGACGGTCAGCTCACATTACATCCTTCACTTTAATCAGTGCGCTTGAAAGAAACGTCTGCAGTCTGTGTGTGTTTAAACCTGTCCTGCCTTTCAGTACATCAACAAACTGACAGAAAAAAAAAAAAAAAACTATCTATGAGATGGATGGCAGAGAATTATCTGCATGCCTGTAGCATAAAGTTTTCTTTGAAGCTACCTGCTCTGATCAGCTTGTGCTCTGTGCAGCCAAGGTCAGCCATGATTCGTCTCTGGAACTTCTAGCGAGCGTCTCACAGTGTGACAAAAGCCATTAAGATTTAGGAAGATAAGAGAGCAAAAACGCTGAGAAACACTTTTGTAAAATCTATGAGCCTAACTGACTGCGGCACATGGAGAGAGAGAGGAAAAAAAAAGGAGAGCAAGGAGTCTCAGAAAGCACCCAAAAGTTGATGCAGCAAAGGATTACATGACTTAGTGCAATTTATTTAGTGAGTCTCATCACACCTGGAGCCTTTTGAAGCTGCAGTGGTTGTTGCACCAGTGATTGTATCTGCTACAAAAGTTTCCCAATCAAAAAATATTTTGGTCTAGCTTTGAAGAGGGAGTTAAACATAATATTAAATGGCCTGTAATACAGATGGAAGAGCCATCATCTTTGTGTGTTGATGGCTGGTGAGAATAAAATTACAACATAAAATAAATACATTTCCTTTAGCTTCTCCGGATGTAATATGAAATAAAAAGTTTCACTACAGTTGATCATATTTCCATGAAAATAAATGTTTGCAATCACTGGTCTTGTACAATGGCTGAAGGTCGCACATGACTTAAAATCCGGGGACTTTGGATGCCAGATGTTACGAACGGACTCCTCTGATGAACAAAGTTTTATTAAGCAAACATAGAATCATGGTATGGTCTTACAACTGGGAGGAAAACGGTGGAGTCGGCAGAACATCAGGAAACACGTGCCAGGCATGGGAAGAGGACTAGTCCAAGTATGAAGCAGCGTGGTCTGACAGGGAATGAGTGTGGTGCTGGGGTATATGTAGCTGGGTTAGGAGATTGGAAACGGGTGAGAATTATTAGTAACCTTTGATTGACTGGCTGGAAAGGGCGTGGACAATTGGGGATCCAGAGTGGAACCTGGTGTGGGTGTAACAGATGTCTTTTACCCTGCTTGTAGATTCTGAATCTTCACATGGACTAATCTGTTTTATAGAAATTGAAAAGGGCTGATGTGAACATGGAAAATTAGAGATTTATATCCTTTCCACTGGTAAGTTGCAGAAGCTGATTAGGTAATTCATTTTATTCTATTTAGGTCTATTAGACTTTCCTGAATGTTGAACAACAAGGCAAAATCATAGATAGAGATACATACGTTGTTAATCTCCAAGAAAAATTCTCAGGAATTCTAAAAAGGAAATTTATGTATACAGTCTATGACAGTTTTAATTCATGGGATATACTGTGGCCAAATGTCTCCAGTTTGGCTTAAAATACACAAAAAAAAAAAAAAAAAAAAAAAAAAAACTGAGTTAGTGTGAAGAAAGCTGCTGAGCTGACACTTGGATCTGTATTTGCTTTATGTCCCTGTTCTCAGGCACTAAATGTTGATTCATGGAATTAGTTACATCTACATTAATTATTCCTAGAGGGACACATTCATTCATTTGCTCCTTTCAAGGTGGTAGCTGGAACAAGGTGTCCATAAAGTGCTGGTTTCAATAAAGATAGCTTAGATTTACAGTCCAGCCCAGAGTGGCCCAGCTGCACAAATACACAGAGGAAATGGCATCATTATTATGACTCACCGAAGAGGTTCTTCAGACAGAGAGGAGAGGAGTAAAGGGAGATCCAGAAGGGTGTTTGCTCGGGTTAATTTGACTTTAGTGACAAAAAATACATTTTTTCTGTCCTTGTTTTCTTTTTTGATTGATCTAAACTCAATGCCTTGTGTAATCATGCATTGAGTTTATATAATCAAAGCAAAACATGCAGATCTGGCACAGACATTGCAACTTGGGGTACTTTTATGACATTCTCAGGTTTAAGTACTTTAGAGTTGCCTTTAAAGGTAAAACTTGCAACCCAGCTCAGTCCTTGCTCTCTCCATAGTTTACTAATCAAACCAACACTGAGTAATATGCAGCTGTTTGGGGGAACATTGCTTTATAAATCTGTAATTCTTTACGAGTTTTGGAAATGTGCTTACATGTCAGGAGTAAATCAACTAAGTCATTGGATGAACTTAAAAATGGACTCAGAGAATCCTCCTTGTTGATGTGCTGTAGGAATAGCAGGCCCACTCTGCAGCTGCCAACCCCACCTTCATCAGCATCTTATGCATGCCAAAATTTTCAACTTTTTATGTGCAATGCTCATCGCTTCATCGCTTTGCTCAGGTTTTGGTGCAGCCTCTAGAGCTGCCATGTCCAAAGACTAATTTGCAACAAGGGTGACGCAGAACAAACACACATAAATACAGTACAATACATATGGACACACAAATGCATGCACGCACACATCGTTCCTGGAGTTTTTGAGGTTGTAGGCTGCAGCCCCCCCACCACCCACCCCCCACCACCCACCCCCCACCCCACCCCCTCTATCCCCTCTTCTTTCATCATTAATTAGTCACTTAATTAGAGAGCTTCAAAGTGAAAACATCCTCTGCTGGTGGGTGGACAGTGCTAGTTTGTGTGCAAGCATGCACAGTATTTATTTACAAGAATATAAGAATATTTTCATGTTTTCCATAGTGTGTGATCATGTGATGGGGAAAAAAATACAATTGAACTCAACCAAGTTTTACCATAAAGAAATTACTCCCAGAAACTTTATGTGGTGAAAATGGCTGATTTTCTCACATTTAAAGTAAAAGAAATGTATGTCTCTGCCAGAGAGGGGAAAAAAATGTCATCAAAGACTGAGATCAAACCGTTATATGCAGCTGTGGACAAATAATATAAATCACTGCTGAATATCAAACTGCTGTCATTGGCTGCAGACATGCTGGCATCAGTTTACCCATTGATGTCCCCCTGATCTGTCTTCCTCCTTCTTCCCTCAGCCCGACGAGCTGGAGGGTGTCCACACACACACCTTTAAGCTGAAGCCATTCAAGAAGGCCAAGAGTTGTGATATATGCAAGCAGGCCATCACCAAAGAGGGCCTCATCTGTAAAGGTGAGTGTCTGGGATGTTTAGGTTAAGGTCTGGGGTATTCCATTATGCTGTGGGGTAAACGTCATGGAAGATGGTCTGATTTTTTGACAAATGACAAAAATGATTAAACTTTTTGCCATGTATAAAATGATGCAGTTGCCTTTAGGTTTCATTATCATTCCAGAAAAATGTCCAAGGCAAATAAATGTTAGAAGACAGCCAGGTAGCATCCCTGATCTTCTCTTGCTTTTGTCTTTTCTCCACCCATCCCTCTTTGCACTGTTTTGCTCTGTCTCTTTCTTATTTTTGAACTGCAGTACAAAGACAGCGTCTTTAGCCGAGGCTGAGATGACAAATGCAGAGAAGCCCAGCGGTGGAAGAGTAGGCTTGTGCAGGGCTTTGGCTGAGGATTTGGTGTTAAAATTAGCATGGCTGCTGCTGCTGCATTAGCCTAGATAAGAGGGAAAAGAGAGAAAAAAGGGATGAGAGCTGGGGTGGGGTGGGAGGGTAGAACCAGGCAGAGGAGCAAGAAATTGGGGTAGAGAGGAAGGTAAAAGACAGACATGGAAAAACAAAAGAAAAATAGAGTGCAAAGCAGAGCACAGGAGAATTACTTCCCTTTCATCTTCCTTTTGTTTATTAATCCTCTATGTTAAGACACAGCACAGACCAACCTTAAATCCATCTGTAACTAATCGGATAAAACTGAGTTAATCGGCAGAAACAGAAGCACACTAGATGTATACAAGAAAAACACCTGGATGTTTCTGCTTATTCAAGCATCTTTGCTGCCCCGTATAGCTGTGCAAGGTGCTGCTAAATGGCCACATTTCTAAAGGGGATCACAACCAAGAAACAAGATGATATTCTGCACACGCTTTTGCATTTATATAATTTAAAGTTTACTTCTGCAGCACCTTTCATGCCGTTTGGTGCTATCACAGATGCAGAATATTCTATCAGATGCAAATGTAAAAATCACTAATAAAAATCCACAAATCAAGATGGAAAACAGACACTAACAATGTAGAGTATGTATTTTACATATGCTTGTCTTGAGCATTTTGCTTATGAGATATCCATGCATTGAAAACATTGGTTGCTTTCCTGTACCAAGATTAAAATTTTTCATCATACAGTGTGAAAGACAAGTCTATGGAGCCCTGTGCTGACATTAAAAAGAGGACTGTGCAGACCTGGAGACCACTTGTCATCACATGACCAAAGTATGGAACCAAAGTCATGTGATAACAGGTTGAAACTCCTTTCTCTTTGTGAGATCCTCTTACATGGTGGATAACAAGAGAGAAAACACCATCCTGCTGGTGGAGAATGTTAAAAGCGCTCAAGTGGACCTTGAGTGATGGCTTCTTTGTTTGAAGACTACTTCCAGCATCAAGGAGCTCAGCTTTGAAGCTCAGATAACACACAAATACCTGAAAAGGTATTTGTGTGTTATCAAAGGTTACAAATACCTGAAAAACAGTCAAGTTCCAATCAAACAGCCTTTAACAGGTGACTTCCTGAATAAAATTCCCAGTAGATGTATAACAACCACTGAGCAGTTTCTCATTGGTTTGGACAGCTGCTCCTCTGATTGATCAGGCAAATATTCTCTTTCCAAATAATTACTGATCAGCACTTCACACACACCATTACCCAGTAATCCATTTATTACAATTACACAGGTCTACCTTCATCCACCTGAGTGTTTTCCTAACAATCAGCTTCTCCTTCAGACCACCCGGAATATTCCTTTAACCCATTCTTCCTCACTTCTGCATTGCTTATTTTCACACTCACACAACCTGGAGACCACCTAGGTTGACAGTGAAGGACCAGGTGTGGAAGGGTGGGTGAAGGGTCATACCTGCTCAGACATCAAAACGGGGCTGTGTCATGGCCCACGGACTGACTCTGCCTCTGAAGTGTTTTACTGACATAATTCTTAGTGTAACCTCATTTTGTGCTCCTTTTACAAGCTTTATGTTGCCAAGGCTAAAAGGTTTTAACACCCGAAAGGATTCAAAAGTTGAAGCAAAAACTGAAATTGCTTTATTATTTGATGGATGTTTACTTTGTTTGTCCACTTGGGGGCAGCACCACCTCATGTTAGTGTCAGGACTGGAGCTGGCTTTAGTTGCAGTTTACTTTTTGGACCATTCAGCAGAAAAAATGAATAAATAAAAAAGATAATAATTACAATAATAATAATTTTATCTGCAGAAGAGGAGTTCCTCTACATTTCCTAGTACTCTATGGCTGCTGCTTTCCATGTTTTTAGTCTATTTGAAGAGAGATAATAGGGTTTTCCTTTAAAACTGCTAGTGTGTGATAATGTTTCTTTGCATTCATATTGTTCAGTGGCTGTTTGTGTCTGTGTGTGTGTGTATGTGTGTGTGTGTGTGTGTGTGTGTGTGTGTGTGTGTGTGTGTATGTGTGTGTGAGAGAGAGAGAAAGAGAGAGAGAGAGAGAGAGAGAGAGAGAGAGAGAGAGAGAGTCCTGATCTTGGAAGTGCAACCCAAGCATTACAACAATTAATATTGTCTGTTTTATTTCAGCGTGCCGGCTATCCTGCCATAAGAAATGTGAAGTAAAGGTAAGATAGTGAGCATCATTTGCATGTCATTATTTCAGTAGTTAGCTGCCTCCTGCTTCTTATTTGACTCCTACTGAATGATTTAAATAGCACAGACTATTAGTGATTTAACATTAGCAAAAATACACTTCTGACTAAATTCTGATTGGAGACAAACGCTGCCGAGCCAAAAAAAGAAGAAGAAGAAGAAAAAAAAAAAACTTTAATTGCTCAGATTTAGCTATGTTATGTGCCCAAAACACAAGATCAGCTGAGCATCTTTCCTGATGGTGGATGCATTTTCAAAGATGACAATACCAGAATGCATTGGGCTTAAATTGTGAAAAAGTGGTTCAGGTAGCATGAGGCCACCACAGAATCTAGCCTCCAATGAGAATCTTTGGGATGCACTAGAGGACTTGCAACAAGCTGATTCTCCCTTCATCAATACAAAATCATGTATTGATTTCACATTCAGAAAAAATCAATGAAACACTGAGAGGAAGGATGTTTTGTGATATGATGAGCTTATCAAGACAATACTATAGCAAATATGTGGCATAGTGGAAGTTAAAGACGTTCCAACTAAACATAATAGTGGCAACTTTCTTTCATCAGCCAGGCACTATACTGTATGCTATCCACTTACTGAGCTTTCATTCATTTAGAACATCAGTGGATACTCGTTTTTCTTATGGCTTTCTTGAAGCAAGGTCAGTTGTGCACGTAAAGTCTTTTATGTTTTTCTTACTGTTCTTTAGCAACAACAGTAATTCTTCCTAGTGGACTCCATGGTCTACCTCTGCCTTGGCCAGTTCATTTTCACATGCTGTTAATTTCAAACCAAAGCAGCCGGTTCTGTGTGGTAAAATTCCTGCTTTTGTCAAAAGAGTCTGGTAACTTCAAGGTCAGAATTACTGAGAGAGGTTGTTTAATGGCTGTGTGTAAGAGTCTTAATGGTTTCAGTTGCAGCATTCTTTGACTGTAGCAGCATCAGCTTACATACATGCTATATTTAGAGTATATGCCTTTCTTTTATCCCCTCTGTTCCCAGTTCTTGCATTTAAATTTTGAAAGAAAGTCTAAAAAATCTGTAAATTCTTTTACCTGCATGATAGTGGCCTGAGGGGAGAGGTTTGCAGTAGAATTCTACACTGTAGGACACAAGGACTCACCAATTTCTGCAGCTTAATGTAAAATAATCCAAAGGTCTTTATTAGTCAGTCATATACATGCAAACAAATTGGCTTCAGGCCTTTTGTATTTTGGATGGTAAACTTGATTTTTCACACAGTGAAAATCTGGTCTCATAGTATTATTTACCTCTGAATAGCACCTGACCTAGTTTGTTTCTGGTTTTATTCATGAACAAAGTTAATGTTGTTTGCCAAAATCGTAGAAAAGATGCTAGTTTGTTTAAGAAAGGTCAACTCACTGACATCCAACAAAGAAAACATCTAAGGAGATGCAGAAACTACTAAAATTAGGTTAAGAACCGTCCAACCCATTATTAAAAACTGGAAGGATAATGGCAAACCATCGTCTTTCAGGAAAAAACGCGGTCAGAAAAACAAGCTGAATTAATCGTGATCAGAAAAACAACAGTAGAACTCAGGTCTATGTTTAATAGTGAAAGTAAGAACATTTCCACATGAATTATGTGAAGGGAACTCTAGAGACTGAACAGCTGTGTAGCCATAAGAAAACCACTTATCAGTGAGACTAACCAAAGAAAAAGGCTTCAATTTTCTAGGGAGTATAAAAATTGGAGTTTGGAGCAATGGAAGAAGGTCATGTGGTCTGATGAGTCCATATTTACCCTGTTCTAGAGTGATGGGAGCATCGGGGTAAGAAGAGAGGCAGATGAAGTGATGCAGCCATCATGCCTAGTGCTACTATACAAGCCTGTGGGGGCAGTCTATGATCTGGGGTTGCTGCAGTCAGTCAGGTTTAGGTTCAGCAATTGTGTGTCCAAAGAATGAGGTCAGCTGACTACCTGAATATACCGAATGACCAGGTTATTCCTTCAATGGAACAATGAAGACGACAATGCAAGGATTCATGGGGCTTAAATTGTGAAATAGTGGTTCGGGGAACAGGAGACATCATTTTCACCCATGGATTCACTGCCACAAAGTCCAGACCTGAACCCCATTAAAGATCTTTGGGATGTGCTGGAGAAGGCTTTGCACAGTAGTCAGACTCTCCCATCACTACAAGATCCGTGAAAAATTAATGTAATACTGGATGGAAATAAATTTTGTGACATTGCAGAAGCTTAGTGAAACAAAGCCACAGCAAATGCTGCCGTAATCAGAGCTAAAGCTGGTCCAACGAAATATTAGTGTTTGACCTTATTGTCTTTTTTTTTTTTTTTTTTTTTTTTTTTGTAATGACATTTGTGTTGTCCGGGCAGTGTATTTATAATAAAATCCTTTTACATTTCAAAGGTGATATTCTGAGCCCCTGGATGTTCTGAATATGGAGAGGAAAAGAAGCCATCTCTACATACGCACTTTAAATAACATGTTTCCCATTTTTACCACCTCACATTCAAGCTCACCACATTTTATCCCAATTTGCAATAGGAAGGGGAAAGAATGAAGAACCAGTGGCAAAGCAAAAAGAAGGAAAGAGTGGAGGGGAAGCGCATAACAAGGCCACTTTCAGTGGTTTGAGTTGTAACTGGTGGGGAGAAATGCTGAAATGTCTTCTCTTTCCTTTCTGTGCCTTATTCAGATTCATATCTCTTCTTCCGCAGAGCCATCCATCTACCAGAGTATAGGAACAAAAGCTGTGTGTTTGTAAAACATTCGAGAGAAAAAAAGCTGCCAAATGCCTCTAAACCGGGCGAAACTATTTGTGGTGACAGTGTGGGGAATAATCAGGATTGCGTCATGACCCATTCATTCTGGTGGTGACAGACATTGGACAAGGATATGTTTGAAACAGGGAGAGATGGAGGTGTGTGTATGTTGGAAGATAAAGTAGTGTTGATAAATAACTTTAAAACAGCATAGGACCAGCTGTAAATTGGATTAGAAATAAAGAGTTTTGCTCCCTAATCCTGAAATTGGTTGATTGGGATCAAACATTTATGTTGGTTTTTTGGGAAAAAAAAAAAAACTTAAATAGGTAGTGTCATTTTCAGCTTTTCAGCTATAAAACTGCAGAGAAGTAAATGCTTTGTTAAAATTGCAGTGTGGGAGTTGGCTGACAGCCATGCTTTTCTCAGAAGACTCCATTCTGACCTTGATGAGTAAATTCATCATGAGACACAGTGGGGCTGTTGCCAGCATTTTCACTTCACTAAACATGTTGCCTTTCACTGATTTCACTTTTTATGTTTATTATTTCCACCCTATTTTTATGCCACACAGTTGTTTGGATGTTTTAATGGTTGTAAAATTCATGTTTTATGCAGCATGTCTAGATTTTAATGGCATTTAATGGCAGCTATAATGATTTTAATGAGGTTGTGATAAGCTGTGGGACAATATGTGCTTACTCACCAGTAACTTGATGAATAGATAGGTTAGAGGGTTTTCATTGGAATTTGAAACACGCACAAGTCATCGAAAAGTTACTTATTTTGTCCAAATTGTGTTTCCATGATTTAATTTTGATTTATGTGGAATAAAATGTAGATAAATGCTTCAATAATCTTACCTGGAATTAACACATGTCTGTATTTGATTTTCTAATTAGTAGATGCGCTTTTTTTTTACTTTAATTACCTTTAAGTGTTTCCAAATATAAATGAAGTGTCAGAATTTGGTTGATTAAAGTAAAGAAAAAAAGAAAAACAAAAATGCAGCCAGTCCCATGGAGACCTGGAGTAATTTATAAAAAGTTGACTGAAGCATTTCTGACCTTTTCTTACTTCTGTTGGTGAGAAACACAAAAAAGGCATTTGCATGTCAAGGTGGCTGTAAATGGCTTCAAGACATATTGGTAGTAAATGTTATGCCTCACTGTGGATGTAGATGTTTCATGTATAAATCTTTTAGCTGCAGGAGGAGGAAAGTTTTCCCTCTTTAAAAAAAAAAGGTATGGAAAGTATGAAAGTAGTCGACTGATTGCACCTTCAGAGTCATTTTTCCAAATCCTCTGCAATCTCTGCAATCTCTGCAAGCATCATTCTGCTCAACTTTAAAAGTCTGTAATAGCCTGAGGGTCAGTCGTTAACTTCTGAGGCATATTAAAATGTCAGTTCACACATCTAAAAGACAGATGTCCAGTAATGTGCCTCAATTAAGAGCAGCTAATAACTTTTGACTGTCCTTCATTTTCTGCTTTTTTATTTCTGTTCAGTTACATCTAGCTCTGTGCATGTGCCTGCTTTTTGGAGCCCAGCAGATGTTCTAGATTGGTGATAGATTTCCCTCTTGTCCTGTCGGGTATTGGAGGTAGACTTTGGTGACTTTGTCTGCTTGTTATGTATGTCTTTGTTAAGGTGGAGGCTTGTTGGGACAGTAGTTGGGATTCTGTCAGTGGCTGAACAAACAGAGTTATGAGGGGCCGTTTGAGACATTATTCAGAATTACCCTCTCACAGACACATATGAAATTTGAGTCATTCACACATTATACTGAAACCTCTCATATATTATACTAAAATCATTCACACATTATAGTAAAACTTCTCATACACGAAACTGAAACTGCCTCTTATTTACTATACTGAAATGCTCTTAAACACTATACTAAAATCATTCACACACTATAGTGAAATTTCTGAAATCGCATTTCACTAATATGTATGAAAGGAATTCTACTAGTGTGTGTGAGAGAATTTCTATAACCCCAGTTCCAAAAATGTTTAGATGTGATGTAAAGGTCAGTAAAACAATGAAATAATTTGCTAATCTTGCAAGCCAACAATATATTTAAAATAAAAAAAACAGAAAGCTATTAAAAATAAAACGTGTGACATTTTACTGTTTCATGTAAAGTTTGAGCACATCTTGAATTTGACCTTAGCAACATGTCTTAAAAAGTTGGGACGGGGAAAAAGCCTGAAAAAAATAAGTGGTAGTAACAGGTCTTTAATAATATATTGGTAGAAAAAGAGCACCTCAAAGAGGCAGAGACTCTCAGAGATAAATAGGTATATCATTCTGCATAAAAACAATTGTAGAGTAGTTTTGGAATATTTTTCCTCAACACAGAATAGCAACGTCTTCCAGTATTCCATCATCTACATTGTGTAATATTGTTAAAACAATGTGAGAACATGGAGACATCTCTGTGTGCACTGAGCACCAAAAATCATTGGTTGCCTGCTGGTTTTTATTTATTATTTTTCAGCATATCCCCCAATGAGAGTAGCTGAGAGACATACATCATAGGGTTTAAAGCACCCAAGAAAAAAGCTGCTATTGATTTGTGTCCTAAGAAAAGAAATGGTGCACAATGATACTCCTTAGAAGACATATGTGGCTCTTAAACCAGGAAATGTCCCTCAGTTTTCACTTATTTATCACTTTTGAGAGTTTGCTGTGTGGTCAAAGCCCAAGCCAAAGATGACTTCGCTTGGAATTTTATTTCCTGTCACAACTGAGGCCATGAATGTAGTTATCAAAGCAGAATTTAAGAACATCAAAAACAAAATGCTCAAATGGGGGGGGGAAGCTCAGAAATTTCTGCTTTCATCAAGTATGGATGGTCTGGAATTTTTCATTTCCTTCATTTTTTAGGAGTTTCTACAGTCAAGAAAGACAAAGGAAATTTAAAAACGCAAGCGTCTTACCATTTCTGTTGAGTCCAGTAGCCTGTCTGACCTGGTTATAGCTGTGTCACTGTGGCAGTAAATCACCAATTCCTCCAGTTTTGTCTAAAATTGGTTTCATTCCTTTAGCATCCCATGTAAAACAACAGACTCCCTCTGCATGGTTTCAGTTTGGCACCAACACAGCAACAAATATGCAAAAGAAGCTGCCTAACAGCATATCATCAGTTTGCATGTTTGCATCGGTGTTAATTTTGCACAGCATAAGTCAGCTCCCTGTTTTTCCTCAAACTCTATGGACAGAAGTCCTCATTATTCCTTGTGATTTATCCTCACCATGTCTTGGAGAAGCCTCCTGGAATGCTGTTGCAGTGGTTTTTATTGTACATTGGGCTGGAGGTTGGAAAACACAGGAGAGGTTTGGCAGGGAAAGGCAGAGACACAGAGGAATTACGGGAAAGGGTTGGACAAGAGGAAAGAAATTTGAATATTTATCATGTAAAAAAATTATGCTGGGCATTCTGTCTTAAGCTGGCTTCATTGTATAAAATGCAGTTTACATGTTTGTGTTTTTACTAAATTGGTGTGGTTATGTCTGACATTTTACCTACACTGATTCAGCAATTGCATCTTGACCGGACAACAAATTTGTTTGGAAAACTTGTGAGTAAAAAATAGCTGCAAGTTTGTCAAAATTGGAGGATAATTCAGTATGTCTGGACTTCAGGGTTCAGATGTCCCTTTGAGATTAAAGCATTCAGCAGCGCTTAGATGATTCTTCACTTACCCCCTCTTCATTTACACATGTTTTGTAAGAAAATGTAGATTTATAAAGAGACATATTTGGTTTTATAGGTTGAAAGTTTGTTACATGAGCAGTGAGTCATGTTACCAATCAGACCTGATAAGGGATGACATCTGAATGAAAGTGTTAACAACGAAGCATTGTGATGGATGTTGCAATCAGATGGGACAGGGTGTTGGAGGTGGTAATCACTCGAAGCCATTGGCATGGCATATTCTTTAAAATCTTCACAAGTATACTAGTAAGCTACCACAGACAGACCAGTTTTGTTTGGTTATAGACCGAGACCACATTAGTGTTCACTGGTGTGGTCAATGTTCATCTAGAGGTCAAAACACAATCTTCATATGTTACCATCCAGCCAAACAATCGTTTTATCAGCTGATGCTATACAAAGCACTCCTGTAATCAAGCTTTTCCACTTCCTGTGGTTCTAGATGGTCACAGATGTTAGAATAGCAGCATGGGGTGAAACAGGATGGCAAGGAAGTGAGTCATGGTTTCAGTCCAAGAATAAAATCAACTAAATGGGCATAAATATCTGTTGACATGTTTTATACCTAATAGTCAGCCATCTAGAAATAACTTTTTATGCCTTAATGGTGATTGCATTCTGCAGGGTGTAAAACCAAAGGTTATTTATTATCATAGCAGTTCTTTTGCAATAAAAAGAATGCAGAGGGAAAATACACTGGAACCAAGCCTAAGATGTGCATCCTTGACTTTAAGATGTTAAGGTTTGGAAACAGATCTGACAATCCAGTGGTGAACGATACATTTAGAAGATCTACACTGGGAAATTTCAGAGGCTATCATTGCTCTCAGGAGACTCAGACAGTCATGTTTCATCTCTAGTGGCATTAAATCCCTGTCAGATAGCCGAAGCTCGCTGGCTGTAGAAGAAACAACTAAGCATTTTACAAAGCAAATGGGTGTCCTGTCAGAATTTATACTGATATAAAAACAGTGATGGGATGATTTTCTGTTACAGAATACCAGATTTACTTTCATAAACTGACATTAAAACTGACTGTTTATCTTTTAGAGCCTGCATACACATTCCAGACTCAAGAAAGCTGAACTGGGCATTCTTCAGTGCAAGGGTTTTAAGGTTTAGGTTTTCAGTCCTGGCATCCAGACATTTTAATCCACATCCGAGTACGTGTGATGTGTGAAAACTGGGAGAAGCACTTAATTAGACCCTGGTAAATGACATGCTCCATAAAATGCAACCCAGGAGTTCTGTAGTATTACAGGACATGTGATTGAAACCCCATTTTTATCATCTATAGTAAAACTTTGTACTATTTATATAACATCCCATGTGAAATGTGTGTCTGTATATAAACACTAAGACAGTTTGGGAGAAATAGAAACTGTTGCGTTAAATTTGAAACCCCATATGAAAAGTAAAAAGCTTCCAAATAGCTAAATAATTTGATGAAAAAGAATAAATTAAGTCGAGAAGGGCAGCAAGTGAGGGGACAAAAGGAGAAAGAAGATTAACTTTACCAAGAGTGATTGAATTGCACAGAAGAATGCAAGATATGTTAATAAACACAATCTGATCCTCAGCTAAATCTGAAGCCAGTTTATTTATTTTTTTAGAAGGGGGCTAATTTATTTATTAGATTAAATATAATAATTCCAGATACATTCAGCAATCTGTTTAGAAGTTTATGAGTCACTACACTGATAATAAAGATGGGTTTTAATATTAAAACGCATTGAAAAATGTGTTTGTTTAAGTTTAAACATGGAGTGGATGGATATGTTTACATTATTTTTTTCTATCTAACTAATTTATTCATTAATGAATTTACTTTTATTCCCTCTTATTTGTGTATTTATTTATTTATTGTTATTAATTTATTTAGTATTTCATTGTATTTTATTTAATTAATCTTTTTCTTATTATTGTTGTTTTTCCTGAATTTATTTAGTTTTTATATAATTGTAAATAAGATCAGGTATTAATATTAACAGTGACTGTAACTTTCTTGACTATAATCCTCAGATTAATGATATTTACTACATGTAACTGTCAATCTTGTGACTCTACACTTAACTGGTTTACTGTCATTGTCTATGTAGCCCTCCCATAACGTAAAAAGGTTTACATTATAATAGAGGGAATCTAATTTGTAAAGTGAGTAGTAGGGAAATAGAAAATCCCCTTTGTTGAGTAACTGTTAAAGCTTCGTGTGAGGGAAGGAACTGAGGTTGTGTACACAGACGTAAAAGCCATGAAACATGTGTCATTGCTCATCCATGATTGGCTGGCTCCACAGCACATACCTAGCTGTGCCATCACCCGTCCGCGATTGGTTCGATATGTCTTCCCCAGCCAGTGATTGGCCCAATCACCTGACATCCGACCGGAGCTCCACTACATAACATGGCTGCTGATAATCACCCAGAGCAGCTGTTTTTGTTTGGCACATCTTGCCATCTGCAGTCTTTGGACTTGGTATTGTAGCGTGTGTTGGAGCTGAATTGTTAGTGAATTGAACTGTTCTTGGTATTTGCTTTTAAACAAGCTTGATTTGGGTTCTTTTGTTAGTTGGGTAACTTTGTGAATGGCTTTAAGCCTTTAATATTATTTTGGTTAATCTATACATCCCTTGGTTGTGGTTGTTTGCTTTAAGTTTCAATGCCGTTTGCTTTCAGAACTGTTCATTTAGCTTTAGTCCTTTTTGATTTGTAAAAATAAACCTTTTACTTACATTACTTAGCCGGTTCAGGTGTGAAAACAGTGGTGAAAACTAGGAGAAAGGCTTCAAAATCCCCACGACACCGCTGTAGTACATACTACAAGTCTGTGTCGTGGGGGGTGCTAAAGAGTAACACTCCAAAGCTAGAGCAAAACAGCGCATGCACAGATAAAGGCTCACTGCATGTTGCAGGAAGTTCACATGGGAAGAAGAGAAGATAGCAGAGGATTCACTGCGAGGCAAAAGAGAAACATTTCTTTGGACTAATGAAGAAGTTGAGCTTCTTGAAAAAATACTCGACTACAAAGCATAAAAAACTTGAGGAAGAGTGGATTGGGAATCGACACGTGTTCGTCACATTGACGTCATATCCTCGAGTTGCGTGGCTATGCTGTACGCACAGTACCGAAGACAGTAGAGGCCTTAAACCTATCCACTTTGGTACCTGGCTTCAGACATGGTCAGTTTCATGGAGGCTAATCCCTGGCTTCGTGGGAATGAAAGAGTTGCTCACTAGTTATCTAAATACTTGCAAAACCTGTATCTACATAGGTTCAGAAGTTAAAATTTCTTCTATGTTCCATGTGGCAAGAAAAACTAATAATTTTGCAACCATTGATCTTAAATACCCACATTTAAATTTAGTTCTGAACATGCTTCAGTGACTACTTTTCAGTGTTGTTTGAGAGTTTTTCCCTTCTATGGTTCTCCATTTTTATTTGCTTTATCTTCCAAAAGGGAGAAAGTGGAGCAAGAAAACACAGTAAGGTGTGTGCAGAGATGAGGAGTGTTCAAGAATGTTGGCATGAAAAAAAAAGTACCCATCCAAGCATGAAAGTGAAAAAGGTATGAGAGTGAGGGAGACACACATGCGCACACTCGTGTTTGCCAGAGCCAAGCCTCCTCATTCCTCAGTAGCCCTTCACAGAAGAAAGTCTGTTTCCCTGGTGCAAACACGTCACATCAAAGAGCCATCAGGGCATGTTTCCATAGCAACACCTTTCAGTGGTATAGATGCAGCACAGTAGTTGAGAGATAGTGTTGGCAGACAAATGCTACGGACAGCCTAATAACCGGGTGTTAGCAGATGAGTGATGGCCCAATTTACCTCAGTTCTCGTCTGGAGGTCAAGAACTAAGTTCACTCTGAGAGCTTAAATCCCACCAGGAGACGTGCAAATATTTTCCTTAAAGAATGCACGGCAAAATGGCACTTTGACGTAGCCTTTGTAGGCTTTTGGTTGGTCAGTCTGCATGTATGCACATTTTTATGCTTTATTTATCTACTTTATTTCTAATCGTTTTCATAAAAGGTTGAAAAACAAAGCCATACATCTCCAAAAGGAATGTTAAAGATCACATTAACAAGACAGGAGGTTTCAGAAAAGACCAAAACTAAATGGATTTCATTAAAGGACGTTCCCTTCCAGCATCCGTTTTGTAAAACATGGCAGTAGATGCATCATGGTTTGCATTTGTTCAGTTCCATCTGACCCAAAACAACTTGACACCATTGATCAACTATATGATTTAGACTGTTAAATCAAACATTCCAGCTGGTGTTTATGTGGAAATATAGCACTTTTTAGCCCTTTTGTACATCTGTTAAAAGAGTTGATCATTGATAAATATCTATTTATTTTTTTGCAAAGTAAAAACAAGAACAAAAGAGTGACTTTTCTCTTCTCCCTCTCAGTCCCTGTCAAGCATGTGGCAGTAGCTACAGAGGGGTAAGGCCTGAGGAAAAGGAGGGAGGAGAAAAAGAGAAATGGAGAGACAGAGCTGGTTAGCAGAGGGAGGGATGAAGGGGGATACAGTTACTGTCTGCCCCCAAATGGTTTGTGCTCTCTCATTTTGAGTACCGGAATCAAAAGGAGCCCCAAGCCACTTTCTTGGCCTTATATAGCGTGTTTCAAAATTTCTTGGCAGTTGACGGGAGGAACCGAAGCCAGCAGTATAAAGAGTGTATCCTGGTCCAGTCCAGAGGCTGCACAGACATGCACACATATACACAGAATTGAGTTCAGTAGCTCTCTGGCACGCGTTTGGGATTACTGCTGTTGTTTTGAGCGAGAGGGGGCAGAGGAGGAGGAAAGTGTCAGCATTTGGTACTCCCTCCCTTGCTGTCTTTATGTACTAGAAGGGGGTGTGAAAGCAAGGAGAATGCAGAGATAGAAACAAGGCAGAACGGGAGAGAAGAGAAAGCGTGAGAAAAGGTGGCACCAATGTGCAGGTAAGATCAGATTTTCAGATGCATGAAAGGCATGTTATCTGCAATAAATCTGCAGTTAGTGTTTGTTTTTTTTGTTTTGTTTTTTTTTTTTTAAATGATCATGTCATTATTTATTTGTCATTTGTAGCTTACAATGAGTTAACAGAATGAAGATGTTAGGTTTAATTTTGAAGTAGACACTAAAAAATGGGATGTTTTGCAACAAAAACAGGGGATTTTCTGACATCATTTCAGCTGAATCTGCCTTTCCATGAATGTTTTAGGAACAGAATGGTCTGCAACACTCATGGGAAAGTTGCTCCCGTGGGAACAAGACAGGGAAAGTTCACTTATGTTGCTGTTTGAGGCTCAAGAGCCTTTTGTGACCCAACGAATAGTGATTTGTGGCAGCAGAGTCAGTGAGAGCACAGGAGCAACTGGTCAACACAGCAGGGAAACACGTTTTCTCCCTCGGCATAACCTGAATTTACTCATGGTCTTTACAAGACAACAGACAGAGCAGCTGGTCAAGCACAATATCTTTTTCTTTCCTTTTCTTGTTTGAAATCTTTTGTTCTTTATTTTTCTTGCAAACTGTAATGGTAGTCACCTCTAACCTCAAGCTAACACAGAGATGGCAATTAAAAGTGATTGCTCAAGAGGTCAATCGACTTGCATGTTCAGGAGGAGAATGCAGTTTCAACATGTCACACTTTTCAGACTGTGACCCATTTTTCCTAAGTGCTTTTTCATTTTCATTTGAAGGCATTACATAACCTTGAACCTTATGCTCTTGTCCTGGCATAGCGCTTTTTAAATTGCTCTTAAATCTCAAGAGAAAGCTCTTTCATCTTGCCTAGCTCTAACTTGTGTCTCCCTCCTGTTTCAAAACATAAAAACATGTTCAAGGACTGATGGTTATGTAGCTGCCACCCCTGCAGATTTGTCCAAAAAATCATTTTGGATCCTTAATGTAGATAAACTTTAATTAGGGAAGAGAAATGACTTCTTTTTGTACGGAAACCCTGTGTTTTTATTTAGATTGAGGGAATTTTATTGTGGCTGGTAAAGTATGAAAATGAGAAAATCCTCCAGCTTTATCAGCACCGAAGTATATGCTGAGAAGTGTTAAAAAAAAAAGAAGTAGTGGTCAGGGAGGATAGCTTTAACATGCTTGGCCATCAACTCACCTCTGTCAATAAGTGATAGCCTGGCAAGGGAAATTAAACCGGATTAAATTCACTTGAAATAAACACTGTCTGCTCCAAGTTTTGCACTTGTAAGAAAAGTGTAGACAAAACCACAAATGGAAGATTTCACAGATGTAATTGCAGTAAACTTCTCAGTTCTTGTAAACCTATATTTCATTGAGCATTTCTCTACCTTTGATGTTGGCTTGGCATTGCTTCCATTCCCATTCACTGTGCTATTAGTGGTCAAATGAGAAAAGGCATCCTGCAGCCACCCCCTAATTAAACTGGAACTGATAGGCAAACACTGCCCGGAACAGACAGATCAGCACTGTCCAGTAATGATGAAAACACACTTGTTTTCATCATCCACAGAAGCTCGACCATTGCAGTGTGACAAATCTACAGACAATTTTAATGCAAATTTTCCCATGAAGTGAAACCAGAGATCTTGCAAATTAGGTGAGTTTTGATCTTTCTGTGCCAAACATTAGACCTATCCCATCACTTAAAACCCAGATCCAGTTAACGATGTACAGTCATGCCCCTCTTGCATAAGACTCTGAGGCAAGCTTGGAGTTTGGAGGTTTTCAACCTGTGTCCAAAGTGAGCCACAATCACACATCTGATATTCATCATTTCCTTGTTTAATGGGGTATGTTGTTGTCCATAACTTGCAGTGATTTCAGTTGTAACTATGGGTGAAACAGCCAAGCCAGAGCCCACTCACCACTCGCTGTGGTGACAATGATCAAATAGTTGCTTCCTCAGTGATCCATAATCTTTGGCTTCTTCCGTGTCCACTTTATGAAGTTCCCATAGGCCTCAAACCAAACATCGGCATGTAGGTTTTCCAGGAGGAATAATGTCATTGCCTTTGTTGGAAAGAAAACTGAGCTGGCTGGCAATCAAAATACTTTAAATGATACGGCAATCCACTGTGATAAATCTAATTGTAAATATCTTCCTGTATGTTTTTTTGTCTGTTTTTGTATGTTTAGAGGACAAGCAAACACTTCTGCTTGTCGGCCAGTTTCTATGCTTATTTATGGTCTGTTAAGCATTTGTTCTCATGTAAAAAAAACATGACCCCTTCCCTTCCTTGCATTATCCAAAATTTAGACCATGGATTCTTTACGAAAACACTGGGAACTTGTCACTTGGTAGATTGCATGTTGCAGAGAAAACAGCCTCAAAGGGTTTTTTTTCATCCACCCAAAGCCTGGTCATTTGCTCAATCATCACATAGTGTGGGAAGACTAGTTATTGCTAATTATTTGACACCAGTGGAAATGACTGTGGACAGCGTATGTTCCACAAAAACAATTATTTTGACTGTCATTATGTAAAAAACCTTTTACATCCTGTCGAAGTGTTCTGGGAAGCAGCAGTTAGACCCACAGTACATTACATGACTCTAAATTTAGGTATCCACCAAGTTGTGTAGACTAAATAACATGTTTTCTGTTTAAAAGGACACTGAATCATGAGTTTGAAGTACCAGACAGTAATTCAGACGTAAAATGTTCCCACACAGTATTCCTTTTTGGCAGCATTAAGCATGAGTAATTTAATTTACCATTAGATCGCCTCTAGATCAGATACTATTTAACCATTGACGGCATTGGACACTGCCAGCGCCCCTCTGCCAGCAACACACTGCCATCCTGTTGAACATGGCACATTACACACTTGACATAATGTCAAAATGTCAAAGAGGGAAGGAACACACTCCACCATCACAACACTCGGCGGATTTATAAGCCCTCCAAGTAAAACAAAAACCCAGTCGATGTATAAATCCCTCCAAAGGGGCTGTTTGAGCTTCAGTCCTTATTTGGCCCCTGTTTGGAAAGTGAAGAATTTACTTTCTCAGGCAAACTGCCATCAATGCGGCAGCAGCTCTTGTGTGGGCAAGAGGAGTGCTTGAGGAATTCTGAGTGTGGTTGGACCAATGGCAGGCTTATTTACTGGAGCCAATGAGATGATTTATGCACAGTGGCAAACACATACTTTCTCCCATCAGTTAGAATGAAGCTGATGCTCTGAGATCAGAGTGATGATCCACCTCAAAGAATGAAGGGTCAAAATCAGCTGAAATGCAGCAGCTTTTGACAAGTTGAAAAAGTAAAAAAAAAAATAAAACAATGGAGTTTTTAAGTCAGAAAACATCAAACTCAAATTGCCCCTGTTGTTGACAAGGTGTAAACAGAGAATGGGAAGGTTGCTGAGCGAGCCATACATATCCTGCCTCTCTAATTAGAGGATTCCTGTTTGGAGTTTGTGAATAAAGAAAGGGTTCATCATTATCCTGCTTGAACTGCTGCATGCTAACTAATTATACAATGATTCAACTCACTGCACCCAGTTTCAGAGGGATTCTTTGATATTCTGCACTCTCTATTCCCATATAGACCCACTTGAGTTCTCAAGTAAAACTTCCTCTGAATTTGTTAAAGCTCTTGGGGATTCAAACTCTCTGTATAAAGAGGAAGGACATACAAAAAATACAGGGAAGGCAGTTCCCTGAAGCTGTAGCATCATACCTGAGACATTTAACCTTTAGAGTTCAACAATGCCCAGTCTTAACTCGCCTCTGTTTGCCCCATAAAGAGGCCCCTCGATTGGATTGAAATCACAAAAAGGGGCCCCGCGGGTGTCTCGGTTGACTCCTTGTTCGAGTTCGGTGGCTTCCCACACACCCCTTGTGACTCAATGAGATTATAAGCTCCATGTTTTAAAAAACTAAACTCACTTTGACCCCTTGTATTTTGCTGTTGGAGAATTTTCTTTGTGGTCTGCTGGTCACAATAATCCCCGTTTGATGGGGAGTGATTGGGGAGACTCATGCAGAGGTCAAAGGATTAGCCAAGGATTTTAGGTGGAACCAGGACAAGTTCAGAGGTCAGACTGTCATTGCAATACAAATGTCAAGTTATTCTTATGTTCTTATATATATATATATATATATATGTGTGTGTGTGTGTGTGTGTGTGTGTGTGTGTGTGTGTTTGTAAATGAAAGATCTCCTTGGTATATACCACATTTGATGGAGGCTTGTGCAATTGACTCTAAGTTGGCCTCCAGCGTGATCTGCCACAGCCTCTGGTAACTTGACCAATGCCTTTCTGTGTCTGTCATGTATTGATCCATTTGCCTGCCTATCTTAGCAGCAATGATATCAAGACAAAAAAGTAGCATTTTTTTGTCAAGCAGAGCTGAATAAATGTTCCTAACAGATGAAGCCTACCTGAGATTCACGCACTTTTATTCGTCTGGGCTGGTAAAACCCCGAAACTTGCATTCTACGTTGCTTCCAACTACACCAGCCTTATATGGATGAGGTCATGGTAGCTATTTTTCCACTCAGTTTGTTGCACATTATGGATTTTAATGTTTGAGGGAAAGAAAGATGCTTGCTTTCAAAATGCTTGCCTTTATTGTTGTTGTGTTTTTTTGTTGTTTTTTTTGTCAGCAGTCCGCTCTTGTGACTTCATCACTAAATCTATGATGTTTGAGTTTGGATTCTTTGCAAATACTTTCCACGTGCTGACATATATAAATATAAATCCTTTAATCAGTGCTGGGGGGAGTCGGCAGTAGGCCGTTTGCAGGTCTTTGTTAAAGTACAACACTCAGACAAGCACCAAATTATCTTACTGCAAGGCTCTTGAAGCAGTGGGAGCCACCAACAATGATATATTAATGTCAGTAGCAGCCCAAGGTATTGCAAGGACAGTAAAGCATTAGAATGAGTTGATGCACTTGTAGCCCCTGGTGAATATAAGAAAAAAACTAAATATTTTCTGTTAGTGTATTAAAAAACAAAAACTTTTACACATTATATTATTATAACGAGCAGTCATATTTTCCCACACATTCATCTCACCTAAAGTCACATTTAGTGGTTAAACTCTGATGTTCATCTGTGACAACATTAAGATTTTTCCTATGATCTTCAGTAGTTTTGGTTCTTAAAGTAAAATTTTCTTCAGAGCTTGAATCCATTTGAAGCTGCAGAAGAACTCCAGTGGACTTCTATTTAAACTCCTGAGAATTTTGCATGTTGATTCTGTGTTTACTGAATGTTAAAAAGATAAACCAAATGTTACACATGTTTACACATCCACTCCAAATTTTTCGTCCATCTTCAAAGTTTTCAGAACAGGCTAAAATTTTTTATCTATCTGACAACCTGCTTTACTTTGTTTTCCAGCACAATACATGATCAGACAAACAATGCAAAGAATACATAGTAACTGGATTATAAATTGGTGGTCCTCCCTTAAATGTTTGATTCCAGTCATGATAATTCTACAGGTCCTCCATCACATAGAGAAACTCTACTTGTATGGTAGATTTTATGGTTTCAGTATTTTCTTTTAGTTCTTTTTTTTAGCTGTGAAGAAACAATCATCCTCCCTGCTTGACAGCTCCATTTTGCCTCATAATACAAATACTTACAATGAACAGACTACTTAAAAGCTATCAATAGTTGTGAGGCCACTACAAGGGTGTTATAGCTTATAAACCAATGGTGTCCTGTAAATCATGATCAGAGGATGTGCGGCAGACTTTCCACTGAATTGCTACATGATGTGCAGACTTTCAATACCTCTGTCTGAAGATGAAAGGCTATCGGATATATATACATATATGTGTCCCTTGGGAGCATGACATTAGCTGTGAGGTCACAAATCAATCATAGGCGCTTTAAATTTAGTTCGGCTTACAGTTGATCAATGGTTGCATTTCCAGGCTACAGAGGTAGCTTAGCATGCAGTTAACAGCAGTTTCTTTGCAGCAGCAATGCTCCATGTAAGTTGAATGCTGATTGCTTGAAAGTTGATGAGAAGCAGTATAATAACTATTGATGTGCTGGACACTTTCAAAATGACTTTTTCTGTAGCAGAGTAAAGCTAAAGGACCAGTAAGAGGGCCAGTTTAAACAAAAGTGGTCAAATTGTGCCAAATATTTCTGACACCTTGCTGGCAGGAGAAAGCTAAACAAGCAGAAGTGTTTTTTGTATCAGTGCTCAATTATTATGAGGACTTTTTATGCCTGCTAGCCCAAACCAGCAGAACAGGATACATTCATCTAGAGACTGAAAACCATTACTTCAAAATGATCTCTATTCACATTACTTATGCGTTGGCTAGCTTTTTGTACAACTGTGCATACCAGCAATGACTTGTTGACTGATGCCTTCACTTTGCATATTAGCATGCACTGGGTGGGATCATTTCTGCTGTGATGTTATCCAGCTACTGTACTTTGATAGCATTACAAAGTCAATGAGCTTTTTGTTTTCCCAGAGCTAAGTAATTACAGCAGCTTCCTTCCTGTCTGTGTCTGTTGTCTGCTGATAGGGCGCTCTCATCCCGCCGCTCGTAAACATCCGCCAATCCACAGCACCTTGGTATATATGGCACTAAGTGCACTCACCTTACCTCAGCTTGCATCTGTAAACTTCCCTTGTATGTTTTTTTATCTGTAAACACTAAAGTAAATACAATCAGATGGAAGCCACACCTTGACACAGAGTGGCTGTTTATGCATTGTAATCAGTGACTCAAGGCAAAGAGGCTAATACAGACTATTAGGAGCCACTCTTGCCTACCATGAATGCTATTAATGTACTGTTTTCAAATCTAAGCAGCCTGTGACGCCTTTACTGCTATTTAAAGATGTTACATTTAGCTTTGCAACGTCAGGAAATCAACACCCCTCTAATGTGAAGTGACAGTAAAATTAGAGTACAAATGATACTGCGTCTGGCAACAGGTACTCACCTCTCAGCTCTGCATTCATGGGAGAACCACTCAGCCCCATTTGTTGGGAAATCTATACCGCTGTTCCATTCCAAATTTCCCTGCTCCAGCACACCTGACTTAAACTAATGAGTCATTGTGCAGATGCTTATAGGCTGTTGGATCCATTTCATCTGAGTCAGGTGTGCTGTAAATATGGAAAACGTGCAAGATTGTGGCTCTTGAGGACCGACGTTGGCCACCCCAGCATAGGAGTTTGGACTCCAACAATTTATCATCAAACAGACTGAACATAAATGGAGAAAATCTAAACCATCATTAAATTTTATCATCAACCAGTAAAGATCATATAATCGTAAAAGTCTGAGGCTTTGGTTGGATCATTGTTTTAACTTGGTTTTGCATTATAAGGTTTTATTTATTGGTGAAACAGTCAATGGCTAATCCAAAAAACAAGGGAGAGAAATCTAGATTTACTGATAGTAAAACAAGATGAAAACTAACCTCAAAACTAAATATGTGTCAACCGAAAGCTGAAAACTTCCCCCCAAATTTCAAAAGCGCCGTCAGAAATTCAAATTTTAAGTTATTTTAGAAATATATTAAACATAAATGAATTCCTTATGACTTGTGTATTGCCAAGACAGAAAAAAAAATGGTAAACACAAATAGTGATAGGGAGAAATAACACAGTTGATTTGTGGCAGTTTATTTTAAAGAAGAGCCTCCAGGCAGCTGGTTCTGTTTTAGTTCTGTTTGTTTTACTATCTTTAAAGCAGCAACTCTTAAAATGGGGCAGCAGCCCCCCCTGGGAGGGCATAGCGCCTCTGCATGGGGGGCCTGGATGACCAAGGGAAAAACATAGAGGCAAATTAAGTTGAAAGAGTATGATTTATGTAGGAAAAATATACAGGCAGGAGGTTTCTGGTGCTTTTGTGTTTATCTTAAATTTAGAAGTACTTAATCTGGATATTTTTCATAACTTTCTTCCCTTTTCAATCTAATTAATTACTAATAATTTTGTGGATAATGAACTTTTTCAGCTTGTTAATTTGTTTTAGTTTGCTGTTTCATGATCTAAATCTATTTAAGATTATGAATTCAATTTTAATCCTTATTTTTGCATGCATAATAGTAAATAAACAGTGAGTTTTGCACATGTAAAGGCTAAAATATCATTTAGTGTGACCCTCAAGTTATCTTTAGTGTATAGAAAGTGTTGTTTAAGAAAACACAGGGTTGCTAGCATCTTCCTCTGCAAAGATATGCTGCATAAACGAGATTATTTTCATGATATTACTAAATATGCAAAACAGGGCAACTTTGCATTAAGCTGCTCAGCAGAAACTTCATGCAACTTCAACCTCAGTTCTTCGTAAACTATAGTTTCTGCCCATGTGAGGGCTTCATGTAATACGATTGTTTTCTGACTGTTGCAGGAAACATGCTCTCAGTGTGAATTCAGTGCCTGGAATAGATGTTTCCCACACAAACAGTCAAAAGAGCAATTTGTTGAGGTAGTGGTTATTTCTGAACTCTTGAGGTTAATTTGAGGTTTACTTAAGGAGTCAGGGGGAAACATTGGATCCTGGAATACTTCAGATAAGAAGATGGAAGATATCTGTTTGCATCCCTCAGTTATTTTCTTACATTTTTCTGCTGCTAAAAGATCAGTTCCCAGCTAATTTTATTGCTTTTCTTGACTCATGATCTCTTTGTTTCCCTATTTACAGGTCACTACATCATGTCAAACAGCTACCAACTGTGAGCCGGTGAGTACACAAAGCCTGTGTGCTTTTCTGCTATATATGTCTATTCATGCCAAAAACGAGACCATCAGGGAAACATTTAAATAGCTTGTTGACCTTGTAAATCCCTCTCATAATGTAAGAGGTCTTTCCCAGAATTGTAGCAGAACCACACACAGGGAGCTCTGAAAGGTTAAAGGTCTGAGGCTGTAACCATACGAGTTTCCTCTCTATCATCACTGGAGTAACGTCTAAACCACATACAGGAGATCAAAATCAGAAAACTTGGACAACGGCAAGAAAAGCCTTAAACTAGAGTTTGAGAGGGTCCAGCCCTTGTTTAAGGCAAAAAAAAAAAGCCCACTGTTGACATGATGCGTTACCTTGCCTCAGCCTTGCTATGAGCAGTTCTGCCTATTGCGGCGCCCCCTCCTGGTTGATTGCTCCTCAAATTCATGTGGTGTGTAAGTTTTTTTTTTTTTTTCTTTCTTTTTAGAATAGATGATGTCAAACTTTGTGTGTCACAGAATCTTCCCAGATTTTAACTGGCTGTCATGGGTGACTGTTTTAAAAGATATAAGCTCATCTTGAATTTGATGGCCCAATTTTCTTTTTACATCTGGCTGTAAACATCTGGAATCTTGTCCCAACTTTTGTCTAATATAGGAAATTAACTGAGCAGTACTGGGCCTTTTTTTTTCCTAAATCATATTTTGTGTTTAATGATGCATCAAATGTTATTAGTTGGTAAAAGGTCTGAACTGCATACAGGTTAGACCATCACCTGGACTCTTCCACTACAAAGACATTCTATTGTAATTGATGCATTATGTGGTTTAGAATAGTCTTGAAATATGCAAGACCTTCCCTGAAAAATACATTATTTGAACTGGAGCATTTGTTGCTTTTAGATATTTACTGTACCTTTCAGCCTTGGTGGAGTTTTTACTTGCAATTCCTTTGCACAGGTTTTTGAACTGAGAGACTGATAACAAGCAGGATGGTCTTTCGGCTCTTTATTCTGGAGGATTTGCAAATTAATTTCAAATCCAGTTTTGTCTGCATTTGTAGATGGTACGATGAACAGAGACAATAATTTCTGGAAGTGTTCTTGAGCTCATGCAATGACTCCTGTTGGTTTTTAATGCAGTGCTGCTTGAGCGACTGAAGATCATTGACATCCATTACTGATTTTCAGCTGTGTCCCTTGCATACAGAGATTCTCAGAATCTATCGATGGTGTGTTCTGTAGATTATGGCATATTCAGCCTTTTCTATTTTATGCTCAAATTTTTTTAAAAATCCATCATTTTAAATCACAGATTGTTTGCTTTTTATTACTTGCTAAAAATCTTTACATCTGAGATATACATCTCAGCCATTATTTGGAACATCCTAACTTTTTTGAGACAAATTGCTGCCACCAAACTCAAGATGAGCTCTTTTTTTCCAATAGCAAAAATATATACATTTGATATGTTTTCTGACTTCTATTGTAAAAAAAAAAAAAAACATGGTTTTTAAGATTTGTAAATCATTGCATTCTGTTTTTATTATCTGCATCCCACCTGTTTTTTAATTGGGGTTGGATTGCAAAGCCATCATTTATTAAAAGCCAAATTTCAAAGCCCTCCCAGCCAAATATCTTAAGTTCTTACTTGCTGATTAACACGCCACTTCACCGTGCGGGCATGCTTGTATTTCTTGGCAAGCTGTAGACCATTGTTGTCACTTCTTGTAGGTTATTGTGAAACCTACATGCTCAAACTTGCACAGGAACAACAAAAATTTGAAGTCATTCAAACACATCATTACTTGTGCATGAGTATTTCTACATTTTTCTGTACCCTTGTTGCCCTTCCACTCACACAGGCTTTACTTATAATCTGCATTGTAGTATGAACAGTTTTGCTGTAAATGAGCACACAAAAATATAACAAAGACCTCCAATATTTCAGAGAAGATAAAATTGTACAGGAAATAATATGCAATAAAGGTTTACAGCTTGAGTTAAACTTGGTCCTAAAACACAATATATTAAATCAGTGATTTGTTCTCGGCCTTTGGAGGCACTATTTAAAGGCAGGAAAAGATCAGCTGCAGCCAAAGTGATTACTCCAGCTTCCTGTAAAAATGGACAAAATGTGATTTATACACTGTGACATTTAGTCATTTTCATTTTAATGAGCTTGAAATTGGAGTTTCTTTGACTTGTATAAATTGTGTGAGCTCAGCAAATGGTTGATAACGATTAAGAGTCTAGCAGGGCTGGCGATTTAATAATTTTCAAGATTTTTTTTTGTTGAAAATATTATACAATAGTTGTTGCACTCTTTTCTGTTTTGCATCTTCAAGATTAATAAGACTAATTTAGAAGCGCTTCAAGATACATTAACTTTAGATGTTTACTTTAGACTCTGGCTTGTTTTAAATCACCACTATAAACTGTTTAGTTTCCATATTAGCCTAAGATCCAGACGTTATCTTAATGAAACAATTGTCTTTAGCTCACATCTCTATTTTGCTTTCTTTCTGTCTTTTTTTTTTTTCTTTTTTTTTTTTTAACCTGTTATCAGAAAACTTGTACTCAAAATTTGATGTGTGTATATTTTGCAAAATACACACACACATCAAGGCAAAATGGAGCTGTCAGGCTGCCAGGATGAATTTCTGGTTCTTTTACTTTTTTTTACAGTAGAAAGCAGAGCTGTGATTTCCCAGATGACACTGATCTAACTCAGTTCAGAAAAAAAATGATTGTGTCCAACAGATGGTGTTTATAATTCAGAGAAGATGAATGTACATTTTCCACAAAATCAATAGAATATTTGTGTGTCTGGTAGGTCGCTCTCATCCAGATATCTTATTCTGTTTATTTCCTGACCATGTTGTTTCTTACTCATTGTGAAAGACACAGTGACTAACCTGCTGATCTCACTTTTCTCTTCAGCCTCCTTCTCTTCAACTGCCATTAAAGCATGTAGACACACCGGTAAGTAATGCCTTCCAAGGAGACCTGCTTTAAAAACTGTTCGCCATATGGCAAAAAGTAGGCTGACAACCCTGTTTATACACTGTTATGGTTTTAATCCAGGCAAATATTATTGCAGCAGAATGCAAATTTATTTTAAGTGAACAATGTGTTTCCATCTATGAAGCAGGGAAGGTAAGGCTTGCTTTAACTTAAAATGAATCAGCTGACAGGTGTTGTGTTTTGCTCTATAATATTGTTTAGATTGGTTTGAAATGAAAAGGAGTGAGCAGCTGGATTATGACTGCTAAGAAAACAAAAAAGAAAAATATTGTAGACACACAGCTAAGACATGCTGTCATTTGTCAGAAAAAAAACATTTTATGTGAGGTCATTGCAACTTTTTCCAACTCTGTGCCATCTTTGAGCTTATTTGCAATGATTTTGTTAGCTTTTGATATGTAATAAATTACTTATAGGTAATCAGTAAGATTATGCAAAAGCTTTGATCATGCTTTACCTTGCTAAGTGCAGAAGATGGCAGCACCATGCAATGAATAAAACAAACAGAGCACCTTCTGAACATCCTCAATGAGTAGTATTTCTATTTAATACATAAATTTACATAAACATATTGAATTAATGTATTTATTATACAAGAGTTACTAGTAATATTTATTAAATTAGAAAAATGGAAGTGACATCTGTTGCTGCCAGTCCACTGCCAGAAATCAACGCCAAGAACTGGTTTAAGACTCGGCATGCATGTTTTGCTTGACACTGCAAAACCATGAAGCGTGTGGTTTCAGGCAGGGTATACAAGAAGGCAAAATTCCAGTGAAACTAAAAGGAGAGACAGCAGCTGCTAATGTAAAAAGAAAACAGTTTAAGCCAGCAGGCACAAGAAAGGCAGAATTTGTTAGGTTGTTAAAATTTGTTTTAGATTAAAAGGGACTCCTTTGTCTTCAGTTTCTTTCTTCTGAAACCAGAAGCAACATCTGCTCCAAAGATTAAAGCAGTGCTGATGTCTTGCATCCCTGTTTGTTCTCCTCTTTTTTTTTGTGAGTCAGTGTTTGCATCAGACATTACCCAAATGTTTAGATCAGCTCCAGAAGAAGGCGTTGACTCAAAGAGAGATTATAAACACAGATCAGCCTGTGTACGCCAGCTTCTTTGAAGATAAATGCAGATTCTGGATAGAAAAAGGAGAGAATTCAAAGAGCAGAGATGGAATAATCTGCATGTCCTGTGTCTGTTCAATTTAGTGATGTGTATGCTATGCCTATGCTAAGGCTAAATTTTCACTAGTGCTCAGCTCATGTAGGGTACTGAATGGACATGCACCCACAAGTGTAACTTGGGCCCAACTGTGTCAAACGCATGAGTGAACCCAGGTGGACAATTCACATGGGATTAATATGGAACTTGTGAACAATCTCATAAGGGATCCATTCTTCAACCTACATGAGCATCTCTTTATAATGTTTGCTAGGTGGTTGCTCCTAAAAAGTGTCTAGCATGCTAGCGAGTATATTTGAAGCTACAGTGGTTTTACAGTAGTGTTTGTTTCCATAAAACCCAACTTCTATTTTTCAGCACCATCATTTGGTTAACAGTTTGCATTTGTTATCAGTAAGTGGCATATTTACATGCTACAAGTAAACGGCTAACCATGCTAGTAACAAACCACAGTACCATGAATCTCACAGCAAACATAATTAGAAATTTGAGTTTTATAAATAAATAGAAACAAAAGAAGTGGATTATGCTGGAATTCTTGCAGATGTTTTTGTTATTTGTTGTTGTTGTGATATTAGGTTGCTAATCCAGCATCTAGCTAAGCTAAGCTCATTATGCAGGGCTAACTGCTGACTATTCAAATCTTCAGAAAATATATGTTTTGTTGATGATTAATGTATAATCCTTTTATCAATACCACATGCTCTTTACATTTTTTTTTAGATGTTTTTATGGTCTCAGAATTGTTATTTTTGAGCACAGTTTTAATGAACACAACAATAAAAATGCACTGAAAGTTAATAACAGCACCACGCTCTTGCAACAGCAAGCATGGTTTTATGGAAAAAAGGCAGTGCTTAAGTGAAACTCTAACACTACAAATACCAGGCCAGGCTAGTAATTGTCTTGATGGTCCTTTTCCTCCACTGTAATTACAGAAAGTTGTCACAAACAATGTGACAATGACATATTGGTGTTTTGGGTAATTATACTATTTCCCTTGTAATCAGACTTTTCACATAAAAAATTTGTTTTATCCTTGTCTAAGGATTTATAATTCATGTCATATAGCCAAAAAAAAGTAAACTTGTCCTGGTTGTTCTTCTTTCTTGCATGTTTGTGTTTTACTTAAACCAATCAAGGTGAGTTTATGAATTGTTTCATGGAGATAGTCTTATACTTGCTGGTTGAGTTTTACATTAATAGATTTTGTCATTGAGGCATGAAGACTTCCTCTGCTCTCTGCCTTCATACTTCATTCAATATATCATCAATGTAAGGGATTTCCATACAAGAATGTGTGTATGTGGATAGCAATAGTAGGTTTGTTTAGTCCATACAGGAAATGTTCATGGTGGTTTTGAGTCAAAATGCCCTGGTGTGACCATAATTGAGTCAGTATGGTGCTTGTTGAGGTTTATCCAAGCATACTATTGGATTTTTTTTTTTTTAAAATCAGCTTTTTGTTCTTGGAAGAATGGAGTAAATGCATGCATAAAATGCAAAACAGAGTTAATAGAAACAGAAAAAAATGGTAAGTGTAATTTTAGTTTCACTTTGTGTGGATTTGTAACCTGTTTCTGTTTACTAAGGGGTAATTAAGTTTGAGCATGTGCACCAGGCATGCACACACATTCTGCACACTCAAAGAAAATAAAGCAAGATATTACCATGCCACCCCTTTTACCATATGGATTTATCATGTTGAACTAAACACAGATGAGGTTAAAATCATGTCCAGTCAATTAGAATTTATTGTGTAGCGAACGCATTCATTTCTTACACATTGAAAAGATGCATACCTCATTTTTTTTTTGAGTGATGTTCAAGGAGGAGCATGCTGTACACAAGCACATGGGAAAAGTGGGAAGTCAAAACCAGGGAGAGGGTAGAAATAATGAAAGATAATGACACAGAAGGAGGAGTAGCAAAGATTACAGTGGGTGGGGGAGATGACAACAGAGGAAAAAGAGAAGACTCTTTCGAAGGAAAGAAGAAGCGGAAAATGTACTGTGGCATGTTACATAATCCTGGATCATATTTGGCTCGAATGGCACGTACTGCAGCATCGTTTTTATTATCATGATGAAACTGGAACTCTTGGTTGTGATGCTCTGGCATTGAGGGTAAAAAAAAAAAAGATAAGATTGGATGGATATAGCCAAATTTCTGTTGGATTCTCTAGATACCATCTGGAACACCTACCATTTTTAAATTGTGGATAAAAAAGGAACGTTTGTTGCCACTCTAGCCATGCCTCTGGGCAGCTATATTCAAAGATATTTTGCCCACCTGCGTTTCTTTTGGAGGTGGAGCACTGGGTACCTGTTCGGCAAGGTGAGCCACTCTTACACAAGGAGTCTGTTTTTATTCCATGTTTTTATCAATGCTCACATTTGTCTCTTAAAAGAGTCATAATTAATCTACTATTTAAAAAAGGTAGATTCATTTACATAAATGCAAATTATTTTCCTACCATTTAAAAGTGAGAAAATAATGGCCTTGTGGACTTTTTTTGTAATATGTTCGTGGCAGTGAAATCATGTTTTTAATAGTATTTTTAATAGTAAGAAATTAAGGAATCGGTAGACTTATCTTTTTAAAATGTAAAACTTGTATTATTATGTTAAAAGTGTATACATATTTGCTTATATTTTCCACTTTGCATGCTGATTGACTTAATTTGCACTTATTACTGCTACATGCCAGTAGACTGCTCCTGTGATATGTATTGAAGTAACACCCCTGAAGCTTCATGTGAACAGGCTGTTTCATTTTGCAAACACGACCGTCCGTGGTCGGCCAAGCATCTGGTTCCTGTCAGAATTATGCCCCCCATTTGAGCCCATTGAGGGGGTTGGGATTATCTCTATGTGTGAGGAGCTGCTCTGCAGCAAATAGTGAGAGCTGCGGGCAGTGTATTTAACCTTGTGCCAAGACGCTTTTTGGCAGCATTAATGTTTGACTGCTTCACTTGTAAAGCCGAGCACTGGCACTGTGTTACGGTGTGGCTGAAATGTAAAGCATAAAGATAAATTTAGCTGTCCTTTTTGTCTTTTTGAAGAACTTCATCTTTTTGACAATAGCTGACTCCTGCAGACACTTTCAACCTAAGCTGACAAAGTATGAGGAAGACACAACATTACTGTGGCACTTTTCATGCTGTAGTAACTTTGCAGTTACTATCTTTTCTAATAGCTTTAATAACATTTATAAAAGCTTTGGATAATATGAAATTACAGGTGAAAACGTTCAGTGTTGTAGCCTCTAAGTGCCACAATCTAACTAGCTAATCAATTCAAAACACTTGCAAAGGACTCCTGATCATTCAAATAGTCTCTCAATCTATTTAAGTAGAATTCACAATCATGGGGAAAGCTGCTGACCTGACAGCTGTGCAGAAAACCATCAATGACTCCCTCCACAAAGAGGGAAAGCCTCAAAAGGTAATTGCATTAGAAGTTGGATGCTCTCAAAGTGCTGCATCCCAGCACATCAATAAAAAGCTGAGTGGAAGGTAAAAGTGTGGAAGAAAAAGGTGGAACAACCAGCAGGGATGACCGTTGCCTGGAGAGGATTGTCAGGAAAAGGCCATTAAAAATGTGGAAGAGCTTCACAAGGACTGGACTGAGGCTGGAGTTAGTACTTCCAGGGCCACCACACACAGACTGATCCTGGACCTGGACTTCAAAGGTCATGTTCCTCTTGTTAAGCCGCTCCTGAACAAAGCAGGTCGTCAGAAGCATCTTACCTGGGTTAAGAAAAAAATTAACTGGTCTATTGAGCAGTGGTCCAAAGTGCTCTTTTCTGATGAGAGAAAAGTCTGCATCTCATTTGGAAATCAAAGTTCCAGAGTCTGAAGGAAGAATGGTAAGGCAACAATCCAAGACACTTAAAGTGCAGCGTGAAGTTTCCACAGTGGTGGTGATGTGGGAGCCATGTCATCTGCCGGTGCTGGGCCACTGTGCTTCATTAAGTCCAGAGTCAACACAGCCATCTACAGGAGCTTTTTGGAGATGCTGATTTTATTTTCTAGGTGGACCTGGCACCTGCCCATGCTGCCAAAAGAACCAGAACCTGGTTCAATGACTAAGGGATTACTGTACTTGATTGGCCAGCAGACTCTCCTGCACCTGGACCCTGCAGAAAATCTATGAGGCATTGCCAAGAGAAAGATGAAACACATGAGACTGAGCAATGTAGAAGAGTTGAAGGCCACTATTGAAGCATCTTGGTCTTCCATTCCACCCCAGCGGTACCACAGGCTGATAACATCCATGCCACATTGAGGCAGGAATTCATGCAAAAGCAGCTCAAACCAAGTACTGAGTTCTTAAGCATGACTATATTCTTCAGATGGTCAACATTTATGTATTCAAAATCTTTTTATTTATTTATTTATATGTATTTTTTTTTTTTTTTTTTTTTTTTTTTTACTGATTTCATGTAATATTCTTATTTTCTGAGATGTTGATTTTTGGGTTTTCATAAGCTGTAACCCCCAATCATCAAAAATATAACAAAGAAATGCTTGAAATAACTCACTTTGCATAATGAGTCTATATACAGTATTATTTTAGTTTCCCCTTTTAAGCTGAATTAGTGAAATAAATTAAGTTTTGCGCCATATTCAAATTTTTTCAAGTTTCACCTGTAAGTCATTTATAAAGAAAGAAAAGTGGGCTTCCGTATCTTTATAAATTTCAGCCGTGTTTCCAAAGGAACAACAGCACTGAAACAACTCAAGGTAATCAATGATCTTTAAATGGCAGCAGATGACAGGCTGCATTCAGTCTCGGTGCTTATGGACCTCAGCGCTGCTTTGACATAATCAATCATGATATTCTTTTAAACAAACTGAGGCACAAGGTGGGAAATTTCAGAGTTTTTAAATGGATTTTCTACCATACGAATAGAACTTCATATCTTCATTTTCTACAGTTAAGTATGGCGTACTTCAGGAGTCAGTCTTTGGAACAATTTTTATTTTCTCCGCACATGTTTTTCTTTCCTTTCTTTCAGTTTATGACTTTATTTATTCATTCTGAATGTATTTATTTTTTCTTTGCAGTTCCTCCCCACCTTAAAATATTTACATATTTATTTTTATCATAATTCTTTTTTCTTGGGTTTTCTCTTGCCTTTCTTCTTCTTCCTATTTCTCCTCTTCCTTGTTTTATATAGCATTTAATATGATATGTGATCATCAGTACCAGATAGAGTTTGCTATTGAATCATTTTCTCTGTTGACTGTCTCTCTGTATTTGTGTGTGCGTGTGTTCACCAGGGATCTACGAGATCCTGCAAAAGTGTGGAGATAAGGCGAAAGCAGTCACGGTAAGACGCCATAGTCATACAGTCATATTTGCATATGCACAGATGTGAACATCATCAGTTATTTAGTCCTGTAGCAGAAAAGCAGGCCTCTGATCATCATTAAGTGGCTGTTCCAACTTCATTAAGATCTCTAAATCACTGTAATCCCTGATTATTTAAGTGGGGCTGTTTCTCATGCCCATCAGTCAATAAACTTGATCGCTGTTTGGCCTGTGAAATAGGCTGCAGAACATCAGCGGGGGTCATGTCAACAGTCAGGGAAGGAATGTAAATCTGCCTCTCACGAGTGAGCTGTGGAAGTTTACATTTGATCAAGTAGATGTTTGAGATCTGCTTTATCGTTAGTCCCTGAGAGAAATTGGTGAGTTTTAGAAATGTTCTCATGGCAGCTGTAAAAATTATTCACACCAGATGGTTATTGCTGGTAAAAAAAAAGCATTTTGGAGGGACAGAATTCATGAATATAACTGGATAATGGTCTTTTGAGACTGTCTTTCTCTCAACAGCTTGCAGTATTTCCATCTATTGTCACTCAGCTATTTTGTATTAGATTCTCTTTTGCTTTATGACCTTGTTCCAGTTTGTATGACAAGTCTGATATCAGTACTTCTGTAACCCAATCAAAAAGATTTAAAATTGTATGCATTAGATGAACTTCTTCTGTTCCCGCTGACCCTCCAGGAGTCAGAGCGTGGTTCTGGCCATGGAGGAGAGCTATGAGGTGGACCTGGTCTACATCACAGAGAGGATCATCTCTGTCTCTTTCCCCGCCGGTGCCGAAGAGCGCAGCTACACCACCAACCTCAAGGAGGTGGCGACAATGCTACAGTCGAAGCACGGCACAAACTATCTGGTGAGAACGAGCTGGAATATTAGACCAATATCACCATCTTGAATCAACAAAAAAATACTCTAATAATTTCTAATTGTTTGTGTTCATAATGTTTAAACATCCGTCTGGTTTCAGGTGCTCAACTTGAGCGATTGGAGGAATGATTTGTCAAAATTAAACCCCAAGGTAAAAACCATGTCAGGTGCTGCATCCATTCAGTTTTATGAAACTGGAAACACATCTGTTGGGTCATATCATGCTACATGCTACATTTTTCAGAACAATCTAAAACCTCCCTCCTCAGGTTCTGGAGTTTGGCTGGCCGGATCACCATGCACCAGCACTGGACAAGATCTGCAGCATGTGCAAAGCTATCGATACTTGGCTTAATGGAGACCCACACAATGTGGTGGTACTGCACAATAAGGTGAGAATAAGGAATTGAGGGGGGAAAAAAAGGCAATTCAGCCATTTCTTTTGTCAGGTGGAGATACTTCCTGTGAAATTTCTAGGAAACCAGCAAAAAAAGTCAAAATGTGAGCAAATCTTTTTTATCATTTCATCAAATAATTTTTGGCTTCCAACCTACAAATCTATATGATTTAGTAGTTTAACTCTTCTTGTTATGCAGTTCATTCCTTCTAAGAAAAGCACACACTGCATCAGTGTTTGCACTTGTCTCGATGAAGCAACTAAAGCAAAACTAGATTGACTCTGGAAGAGATTTGTTGCCTTTCAGAGTCTCACTGGTTGCTGTACACAAGCAGAAAGATTAACATTATTTCATCTTATTTATTGCTGCAGCTTTTGGGTTTTATGTGCTCAGTAAGTCGGCTAGCTTACTGACCAATACGTAACATTTAAAGAACATTTGTTTGATCATAACAAAGATTGTTGATCCTGCTGAAATGACTCCTGTTTCAAATAAATCTTGAAACTTTTGGTTGATTAAGTGGGTTTTTTCTCTGTTTCTGTGTTGCAGGGGAATCGAGGTCGAACTGGGGTGGTGGTGGCTGCGTATATGCACTACAGCAATATATCTGCAAGGTAACCGAGATGTTCAGTAAAGCATTGTAATTACCTGTATTAGCGGAAGATTTCAGCCTGTCAGTAATAGAGAAGTGTTTTTGAAGTACTTTGATCCTCTAAATCTCCTCCTCACATGTGGACTGGGGCAGAACCATGTTCAGCAAAGTTTGGCTTTTAATTCTGGCACCTGGGCAGCCTTAAAAATTAAACACCAATGTGAAAGTTTTAGCAAAACAGTCTGTTCTGGCAAGCTTATTTTTCTGGCTTAGAGAGAAGGAAAACTCTGAAAATGCCATCATTCCCTAATGCAACCAGATGTTAACAGGCTGGAAGAAGCCAGGGAGACTTAAAGCTGCTTTAAAACTGAGGAGACAAGGAGGTATTTCTAAAACTGTAAAAAATCAGATTTTTTTTTTTTTTTTTGAAGATAACAGTGATTGATGCTGATGCTCTGCAATCTTTAAAATAATTCCTTGTTTGATCAATGACAAAAAAAAGCTTATATAGTTTCATGTCATGCAGTGCTGACCAGGCACTGGACAGGTTTGCTATGAGGCGTTTCTATGAAGACAAAGCACTTCCTGTGGGTCAGCCATCGCAGAGAAGGTAAGCTATTACCTCATTTCCTGTTCTGTTATTATGCTGCATTCAGCATTAACTGGAAACTAAGAATTTCTTAAAAATAAGTTAAAGAGAAATCAGATTTTGCTTTCAGGAACTTGGAATTTATGAAAAAAAACTCATATTTTCGGCTGACAAAGCACATTTAAAACTAAACTTTCAGCTGATTTCCTTCTTCTGGAATGGGCGCAATATAACTGCTATAACTGTAAATAACAAAAACATAAAGCAAACCTGATAACAGCCAGGTTTTTATCTCTATGTGTGCCAAAAGCACATTACATAATTTTGAACTTCCCACTTGTGAGGTACATGAATCAAACTATAAAACTTTTTGTTTCAAGGCTTTTTCAGGCAGGTAATCTACAGAAAAGAGAGAAAGAGACCTGCAAGCTGAAAAAATGTGAGATATTTCTTATTGTATATTTTAAGAAGAAGCTCAAAACTGGCTTAGTTGTTTACAGGAAAGTCATTATTAAGGTCATGAGAGACATATAATGCTTGTTTAAAGGTTCCTTTAGTGTGTAGCTTACTTTATTTGATAGCATTTAACCGAGTGCATTGAAATGACATCAAGTCATCAGTCTGATTCTGACACAGTAGATAAAATATTAATAATCCTAAATTATTCTAAACTCCAGTGCTCAAGTAGTTATTGGGCACTTTTAAAATCCAAACTTTGGTGCCAGCGGAATAACGAATAAACACCAGGCTCCACTGCAAGATGGTCAACACGGACCATGCTTATCACAATATATCCAGTGTATGCAAGCTTATTCTGCACCCTAGTGTCCTCTTTTTTCTTGTCCAATTATCTACAACTTAACACTTACCAGTTAAGCATATTAGCTAACGATGGACCAGTAGCAAACTCTTTAGGTAACTTCAAAAGAAGAAGCAACAGCAAACCGTTATATGCCTAAAAGAAACTAATAAAACATGCCAGCAGCCAGTTGTATGTCAGCTGCATGTGTGTGAGGTGCACCTGTGTGGTACAGAAATCCTTGCAAAGTCACACAAGCTATTGTGCTTTAACCCATAAAGACCCAACTCATGAAAAAATGGTAAGAAAAGTCCATTTTTTTTAATATGAGGTCTTTAATTGTAACAAAAAAATTACCTTTTTTTTGGGGGGGGGGGTATCTACCATTTATTAACATGTGATAGTTTAAAAATATTATAATGTGGTTTTCTGCTTCTGAGTATCTATTAGGGGACAGAAGACAAGTATCAGATTGTGTTCAACAGCATTTTAATCAAAGTTTATAAATTGAAGCAAAATGTCTCAAACTGTATGTGACAAATATGTCACATCGGGTTCTTATGGGTTAAAGCTACAGCTATATGTGTTTTAATTTAGCCTAATACAACAAATTAGGACAGTGCTTTATGGTTCTGAAAAGATAACTTGCTTCTTTTACAGAAACTGTTTAAGCCTGTTCGCATTTAGCTTCAAAAAACATTCTTCAGATTATATTCTTTCCTGTTTCCTTGTGATCATCTCCATCTTGTCTGTTAGAAGGATTCCACTGGTTTCTCCAGGGAAGCTGCAGGCCATGTTGAAAGCTGATTTTTGTTTTTTAAGCATATCAGAGCAATTTTTCTTCCAGTTTCTCATAGTTTTAACAGCAATTGTAGTAACGTTTTCCATGAACTGAGGACTTTTGTGACATTTGTGAAGTACTGTAAATTCCAAATCAGAGCCCTTAAACAAGTCAAGAATGGTTTAAAGATAGAAGCAATATATTATTTTCATTACATAATGTTGTTAGTTTTTGTAAGTTATAAATCTACTTAATTATTAATCCCATTTGCATTATTAGACAGTTGACTAGTGAAAGGCCTGCCCTTTTACCTGAGGAGTCTTGGGCTTCTTAGAAAGGGTGAGTACTGTAAATGAAGGGACACAAGAAACACCAGGGGCTTAGCACCATTTCATTTAAGCTACAGTGAATTAGGCAGCCAGGCATTCTTTTACAGGTCTATTGGGTTACCCTCTGCCCTGCTGCTATTTCCTGCTTTGGGTATAATTATCTCTGCCCCTTGAGTCTGCAAGTATAATGGTCTGGAATTTGTGACATCAACATCAAGAGAAGAGAGGAGAATCCTGCTGCCATCAAAGCTGTAAAAGGTTGGACAACAGGATTTATGTGTAGCCTATTAGTACTGTCAAATACTGATAAGTTTGTTTGGAGGTATGCTTTGGTTAATTGGGTGGATCAGCTCCCTCTTGTGGGACTGCGGCAGATTCAGCTGGAATGAAACGATAAGAGCTTATTGCAGTCAAGTCTAATTTTAAATGAAAACCCAGAGTTTAGATGTGGGGATTGTTAGCATATCTTAGAAGGACATAATCCAGAACAACAACGAGATCATTGTGATATTTTGTTTGAGTTCTTTTAAATAGAAAATTTGCACACTATGTGGATAAAAACATGGCTATTCTTGCATTTTTGCTCTATTTATTTTATAGGACCATAAAATTAAACAGCAGAAGGCTGAGCCTCTAGAAGCTTAGAATAAAGCATGAGATAAACAGCAAACAGTGCTATGACATATCCTCATCCAAAACAACCATAATGTCTTGATTAAAGACAGAGCATGACTTGTATCACACACATGAGCTGTAGCTACAAGCCCTCGCTCCTCTTGACGCTGCTAACATAACGTCCCAGGTCAGTCTAATTGAATTTCACAGAGGCTAAACCATATGTTCACTGACAGCAGAGCAAGAAGGGTGTATGCATGTGGTGACCCTGTGGTCAAGGTTACGTTTGGTACCATCATCATTATCATCATTAACAACCAGACCACACTAACTCAACAGACCCCCAACTGACCTCTGTACACACTGATTCACCTCGACAGGTCCTGTAGTGATAAAGACTGTTTTATGTTTGGAGAGAAAGTTGGTTCTGGCTGCTATTTTGAAGCAGAAAGGAGGGAGAGATGACATGGAGAACAAAGCTGTATATAGTGAGCTTTTGTGTTTAAGCCTCAAATAATGATAGCTGTTTTAGATCCTGCTCCTCAGCAAGTATTAACTAACTGCAATAAAATTTGGTGTATAGATTTTTGTAATGTCCTGGGCTTAATTTCAGTGCCATCATCATCTTCAGAGAGCTTACTGAGCTATTAATTTCTTAATTATGTCCTATAAAAGAGGTCAATTACTACGGTTACTCATTCCCAACATCAGACACAAAAAATGATGTTTTACATCTTTCCATTTAGAAAACCTGTTCAAAGTTATTTATTTACCCATCTATCTAAATTTCTACCTTCATCTATGAGATCCCACATACAAGAGACTGAAATGAGCTTCCTCTGGAGGGTGGCTGGGCTGGATCAGAGTAGAGTCACTGCTCCACATTGAGCCAGGGGTGGCTTGGACATGTTCAACCAGGAGGAGGCTTTGGAGCTGGCACTGGATTCAATAGAGAGGTTATGTCCCGTAGCTGACTTGGAAACACCACAGTATCCACCAGGAAGAGCTGGAGGAGAGGAATGTCTGGGGATTTGGTCTAACTCTTCATCGAATCTGGGTAATCAAGAAAATGAATGGGCTTAATGGATGAACATAGATGTTCCAAACTACAGAAGAACCTAATATGTCATCTAATTTTTTGGTTTTGCAATGGGAATATTTTTATATTTTTTATTTTGTAATTTTTATTTATGAGACCCAAAGAAAAAAAACTTGTTTAAAACAGTTTGAACAGTGGCCTTTCTGTGTGGAGTTTCCATGTTCTCCCCATGTATGTGTGAGTGGCTGTTTGTCTGTCTCTGTTGGCCCTGCGATGGACTGGCGACCTGTCCAGGTACAGCCTGCCTCTCGCCTGCTTATTGCTGGGAAAGACTCCAGCTTCCCTGCGACTCTGAATTGGACTAAGATGTATAAAAAATGAATGAATGAAGATTATGTCTGTCAATAGTTTTGTCTGTCTCCTTCTTTCAGGTTCAATATCCGACATGATCGTTTTTTTTTTTTTTTTTTTTTTGTCTGCAGGTATGTGCGATACTTTAACGGCCTCCTTTCTGGACACATCAAAATCAACAACAAGCCTCTGTTCCTGCATCACGTCATCATGCACGGCATACCCAACTTTGAATCCAAAGGAGGTGAGATCAAACCCCCGCACAGACAAGTGGTTCACTGGTTGTCTTGGAAATCCTTTAAGTCCCTTATTTCTATGAATTCACAGGCTGCCGTCCCTTCCTGAAGATCTACCAGGCAATGCAACCAGTCTATACGTCAGGAATATAGTATGGAAACTTTTATTCCAGTTCAGTGTGGTTTGTGTTTAAAATCCAGGAGAAAACTGTCACCACAAGAGAAGCAGTCGTTGAAATTTAAAAGTGTTTATTATTTTTGTTTGTGACAGCAATGTGCAAGGAGACAGCAACACCAGTATCTGCATCACTATTGAACCTGGACTCCTTTTGAAGGGAGACATTTTGGTAAGATTTTTGATTTTTCATCATGTTTTTTTTTAAACAGATAAAAATAAAAAAAAAAAAAACAACTGAATTAGAACCGAGAGTTGTTAAGGTGGTACAGAGTATTTTTCTTTCTTTTCGTGGTAGTTGAAATGTTACCACAAGCGATACAGAAACCCAACCAGAGACGTGGTGTTTAGAGTTCAGTTCCATACTTGTGCCATCCATGACCTGGGGGTGGTTTTCGGGAAGAGTGAGCTGGATGAGACATTCAAAGGTAAAAGTGGTCTTTGTGCATGTGTCCTAACAGTTATTACAGCTATAATAACAATAATAATGATAAAATAATCAGAAAACTTTGTCTATAAACACTGAAAATGTGCAGAAAATTGCGGGACAAAACAAGCATATTACACTTTTCTGGCTTAATTTGCTTTAGTCTAAGTAAATATCCAAAAACCAAAGCTGAAATATTGAACAATCCTCCTCTAAGAACTCTTTACAGTCTTATCAGTGTTCCTATAAGACAAAGTTTTTCTTCTTCCCACAATTCATTCACAATGCCACAGAAATAGAATGGAAAATAGAAATATCAGCAATTTTAAAAAAAGTAAATGAACATTATTTTGGTTTAATTTTCTAATTGAATATAATAAATATCTGCATATGTATAATGCACACAATATGTTGCTCTGTCTGCAACTCACACGTCATTTTTCTGTATTTATTTTTGCTAAATCTGCTGTTTCAGAAAAGACGAGCAAAAAATAAACATTTTTTGGTAAATTTTATGTATTTGTACAGATGACAGGTTCCCAGAGTACGGGAAGGTGGAGTTTGTTTTCTCATATGGACCAGAAAAAATCAAAGGTAACCATTTTCCCCATGTGAAAGAAGATGATGTCACCCATCCAAATGTGCTTCTTTACAAGAATGAATTATTGTATTCAGAATTCTATTTCCTGTCCATTTTTTGTATATGTTTAATGTAGCATTTAATATACTCTCTGTGGGGATGCTGTTGCTCATCACACCTTTTGTCCTTAAGGTTTGGGCCACCTGGAGAATGGGCCGAGCGTTTCTGTGGACTACAACACCCAGGACCCTTTGATCCGCTGGGACTCGTACGATAATTTTGACCAGCGCTGTGAGGACGCAACAGATGGCGAGCATGGTATGTTCAAATATGGGCACCAATGAAAATTGGGGGTCTCTCTATTCATCCACAGTCACTAATTAAGAGTTTCAGACGAAGTCACCCGGAGCTGCTGTTTTGGTGGTTTGACTTTGTCCAGAATTATTACACAGATATTTTTCTTTGAAAACAAGGGAACAGATTAAACAAAATGGGTAAAATATCCAATTAAAAAGTAGCTATAAAATCCATCGAGGCCTAATAATGGTTAAGCAAACTGTATATGCTAACATACAAACTCCCTTGTGATTGGTCAGTTTGTGATTACATGTTTCCAGATTTCTGGAGCTTCTTGCTGAATTTGTGCAGTAACTGCAAAAGGAAAACTACAACATCATTATAAGATGTTCCTAAACATGTCCCCAAACAAAATGACATCTTTTTTTTTTTTTTTTTTTTGTGGCCTTGAAAACAAAAAAATAATTCTCACTGAGTATGTAGCATACTTTAAAGTATCATACAGTGGCAAACTCTGCACCCTGCTGATGAGAAGCCATGTCTCAGAGTATCTGCAGCCTCATGAGCCTCTGAAGTCCTACACCGTCCTCCTCTTTCTCCTCCTCCTTCTCTTCTGACCTGTCAATCAGACCTTTAAATAGCTGCTGCAGAAATAGGGGGGCGTCAGTCGCCCTGCTACTGACTACCCCCTCCCCAGTGGGATGTTGTAACCTGAAACACCCACCAGGCACAACTCCCTCAAGTGTCCAAACACACTTCCATTGCTTCTGTGCCAAGAGCTCAGGAATGTAAAATCTTGGCACCCCATGTTAATGTAGATAACGTCTAAGAGGTTTTTGAGATACATTATATATATATATATATGTAAATTTAATCATTTCTTTCATGTTACCCAAAAATAAGCAAAAAGAAAAGAAAAAGAAGACAGCTTTTAAGATTTTTAGAGCCACTCTGGATCAGACCATCATACAGAGGTTATTGGACCCTCTCAGCGGTGATTACATTCATGAACATGTTGCTAGGGGTTAGGGAGCACTGTGTAGTCAATACACTAAAATAAAGAAAAAAATGTGGATCAATAGAGAGAAGACTGACATTATTGTCTTACCAAGGCCAGAGCTAGTTTATTTCTGAGCTGTGCACACCTGGAGCCTAAATCTTTATCACTGCAACGGCAACTTGGTGGTTTGTTTAAATAAAACTTAACATGCAGCTGTCTCTCAACCTACTACAAATACTGCTGTAAAATCTGCACAAATAGATGGATGTACTCACCCTGAGTCAAGTCAGGACTTGGCAGTGTCCTGACTGGGGTTGCATCCACTTTTATGCATGGTATTTTTTTTTATTTTTTTTCCTTTTCGTTTTTATGGCTTTGCAAAGAACCATTTAATTTTTATGCGCATCCCCAGAGAACCGTTGTAGTAATTGCTGTATTGCAAGACGGTCAGCGGGAATCGCCAGGATTGCAAGTTTGATCCTAATTGAATGGGCGGCAGTGTTCTCAGCACTCAGCAGAAAAAGCTCTCGGCCGGTTTATTCATTTCTTTAATTGCAGCCTTCACTCTCACGCTTGGACGCGATAATCTGGGTCTTGAGAGGAGGCTGGTGCAGGAACACAGTGTCTGTTTTTACAAGGTTTGTGTGGACATAGGATCTGGAGGGTCTTGCTTGTCTTGGAAGATGCACGAAAGAGGAAAAGCCAAAACGTTATTCGACAAAATTGCAGGAGAACTGTTAGAAACCCTTTAATCAGTGTCAATCAAGTGCAAATTACACTAATACACAACTGCTCAATGAATGAATCTCCATTAGAGAACTGCCTATTTTTACATGCTACATCTCAGTGGATGTAATTACTCATCAGGTATCACTTGAAAACTCCAGACATGTTTATTTTGCTAGGTGTTAAACGAATGTTTCTCCCCCCGGGCACTGATGTCTGAATGCATCTGGGGACTCGGCTAACTATTTCAGTCGCCATTTTTAACCACTGACCTTGGAAATTCAGTTGAGAGGACTTAGTGAAAGATTGGCGTCTTTAAAAGGGTCTGCAGGATTAGGAAGGTTGAAGTTGTATAAATTTCATACTGATGCACATGAACACGAGGAATAGAAGGAGAAGCGTTCTTTGCTTTTGAGTGTTTGGCTTCAAGTCCTGCTACATTTGGCCGTTGATGTTGTGTATATTCAGCCATGCATGATGGTCTGTGCCTGTACAGTTCTGTATGTCACTATAAGTCCTGTACAGTATTTTTATGTGATACAAGGGAGTGTGCACATGCTGTACAATTTGTGTATGACGCCTTTTCTCCATTAACAGTCCTGTGATGTGGGAGCAGCTGCAGAGGTCAGACGAGCAAATCTGGATTCTTGAAAATGAATGACTGTGGTACATGAAGGATGGATTAATGGATCTTACATAGCACATTTCCAGAAAAGCTGGGAAAATCATTTGGTAGCTGAGGAAGCTAATTGCTATTTTTCAGAGAAATCTATTTTCTTTTATTCTTGTTGATAAGATTTTAGCTGCTCAGCAGTCTGATTCTCCTCTTCATGAACTGTATTAAGTTGTACAGTGACATCTGATATTGTTCTGATTAAATTACTTGAACTTTGGCTCATTACAGCCTGAATAGCCAATATCTTTGACATGTAGAACCTAACATGTTTTTTTATTCAAACCATTCATCTGTCCACTGTCTTTCTATCCTTCTGAGAAGAACTTACATACAGATAACTTAGAAGTTTATTTCTGTAAAGAGTTGATATATGACTGTAATACACTTCCATGTTACATTTCTGGATGCAGCAGGCTGTGTTGAGTGAAAATGGTTTTGAACCTTGTGGCTGGTTCTGTATGCAAATGCCAGGCCCTGATGTCTGTTCGGAGTGGCTGGATCAGACACGCCCCGGTCTCCTCCCCGCTGATTGGCTCAACGCCCAGCCAATCATGTTGCAGCTTGCCGGAATCCCGGAAATAAAAGACTGCTGCTGAGATCATTCGGGAGGGTTAGAAGCTGGACAGCTCAGGCTGCGTCACCTCACCTTAGAAAGGAAAAGCCGAATAGCACAGACAGCTTCCCCTCAGTTTGGTCGAATTCTGGTGGCGTGGCCAGTCTGTGTGTTTACTGTGCATAAATGGTAGCCTTTTGTGTTGCAGACTACTTTGAGGTTCCAGCAGGGCTAAACCCTGGCTAATTTGTAGTGTCGTTTTGGTTGGGCTTTACCTTCGTAACACACAGCTTGTTTTTGGCTTCGCTTTGAGTTAGTTTGTGTTCTGCCTTTTGATTTATCCTTGGTGTTTAAACATTAGAAGACATTGGTCGGATGTGTTGGGCTAGTTTGGAGTATTTGGTTTTAACTTAGATTATTTGAACTGCTGCACTTTTGGTATTTCGTTAAGTTCGCCGGTTTAAGTGCACCTTTTTGTTTATCTTAGTTTGGTTTACCTGGCGGATTTTGTGTATAGGTTTAATAATAACATTTTGACTTTTCTTTCAGCAGTTCCACTAACCCCAACACTGGATTATGATTGACACCTGGTTTTAATCTTTATTTACGCTCACCACAATAAAATCTGCTTAGTTTCATTTTTACACCTGTCCATAGCATTCCTTTTGTTACTCCGTCCCACAACCCTAGAGTGGGACGTTATAAACCTCAGCCGGGACCTTTCTGTGTAGAGTTTGCATGCTTTTTCTATACATGTTCTCTCCAGGTACCTCCAGGCCAAAAACATGCATGTTAGGTTAATTGGGGATTCTAAGTTGATCCTAGGAGTGAAGGTGTGTGGTTGTACATCTTGTCTGTCTGGGATACACCTGAAGGGAATTAAATGGAAAATGGATGGAGGAAAGGTCTCGAGCCCATGCGGCTACACTCATCATGGTGGCCTAACGATTTCTCAGGCTCTGTCAATTTAACCATCTACCAGTCTTTCTGTCCTTAAAACACATCAAGATTTCAGAAGATAAACCAGATCTTCTAACACTATAAAAGACCAAGGCTCTTTGCAATATTTTATTTATTTATTTATTTATCAACTTTTTGTGACTAAACTGAATTTTTTTCTGACAAAGTTTAGCAGAAAGTAATGAACCAAAGCCCTTCCTTGATTAGAAGGACTAAGTCTTTGGTGGATACTCTTTTTATACCCAATTCTGGAACCCTCACCACTCACCAGGTCAACTTTAATTGAGTGCTTGCTGTCATAATGACAGTGGGGATTTTTTTAAATGCCATACTGAATCTCATAAAGGATTTTTAAAGTTTTGAGAGTGTTTTTACCTTTCATTTTAAAATTTACAATGTGTAAAACTATTGATAATTAATTTGGAATATTACATATAATGCCCACATTGAAATATTTTAAATATATTAGTGCATGAACTTCATGTTAAATGATTTTTTGATCTCCAGGAAATGAGAGCCCTAAAGCACTGTCTTGCCACAAGGAAGTGTGTGTGTTGTGTGCATCCCGCCATGTGTGGTGTGCTGTCCAGTAGAAAAGTGAGCCCAGTTACAGTGCAAGCTGCCTTCCTTGTTTACCGCCCTCCTCCCATATTTGGCAGGGGCAGAGCCCTCAAACATGTCTGGAATAGCTGGATAGAGACAGACAGAGACAGATAGTGACACGGAATCAGAGAGGCAAAGCAAAACAGCAGCAACCAGAGTGTTTTTTTTTTAGTCTTCTATACAAGTGAGAATTTCTTTTTGTTTTAGATTTCAGAAGTTTGATTGTATTTGAGACTAAATTATGAGGAGAGATTAAAGAATGAGGTAAAATCAAGAAGTTATGAAGAGCAGCTGAACATCACTAACTGGTGAGTGTAAGGCCTTAAAATAATGACTACAGTAAACTTTTTTACCAGCTTGAAATCTTCTGTTGAATTTAGATAGCCATATGGTTGTCTATAGCATACAGTAAATTCAAATATAATCTAATCATGCCTAAAAGGTTTGCATATGTGTGATTTTTTTTTCAGCAATGTAACTGTTTTAGATATTTCTTGTTGCTTTTAAAACAAAATGACTAAATGTCTGTTTGGTCTACATAATCAAGAGTCTGTTTGTCTGTTTATTGCGTTTCCATGTCAACATTGCTCTATCCTGCATGTTTGGCATCTATATGGTTCAAAATGAGTCATGGAGTGAACAATTTGTGTGTGGAACATTTTGTGAGAGGGCTGCAATTTGGGTACACCAAAACTATTAGTGACCTTGATTGGTAACTTCTTCAGGCGTGCTCCAGAGAGCTTGGAGTGGGATACAGTACTTGAAGGATTTGTTTTACAATCTTTTCTAGATGCGGGTTTTAAGTTATGACTTTTTGTGGTGAAGTAAAATACTTATAATCAGAAAAGGGGCATGAATGATCAGATTGCATAAAATGCAAGCATGTGTCTCATTAAATACTGTATTTAACCAGGAAAGCTGTGCATGTTGAATGTGGATTTTTATTTTTTTTTTTCCTCAGAGGAATTAACTTAGAAATGGAGCACAGTCAGGTATGTTAAAAGCAGCCCATGTATGAGCCAATAATGTACCTAGTTAGACCTCTTGCTGACAGCTCAGTGAGCTGCAACAGCAGGTTCAAATCCCAGCCCTGGAAACCCCACTGAGACCGTCCTCATCTCTTAATGCCTCCTTTCTCCTGCTGTCTGTCAAGATGTCTCCATATGGCTTCTGTTGCTGTTCTGCTGTCTGGTTTTCTATCTGCCTTTTTCCTAGCTTTTATTTGCCTGATGGACACCGCTTTATTTCCTATTTTGGTAGCATCTTTGTCTTTTTTCTGTTCATTTACTCAACAAGAAGTAGCAATGCCCCTTTGTGGTATTACTTATCTACAATAAAAAGGCATGTAAATATTACACCAATATTTATGCAGAGGGATGACCAATTCTTACTATCCTGCTGGTTTATTTGTTTCCCTGCTGGATCATTAGCCGACAGGACATCCATTTAATTTGATGTGTGTTAACTGAAGGTGTGTGGGAGCAGGGAAACAACTAAAACCTGCAGGATAGTGGCCCTTGAGGACTAGAATTGGACTTCTCTGGTCTACAGCGATGCTTTATATTCTTTAAGACCATCATGTTTGAAGAACACAGTTCTTTTACATATTTGTTTCTTTTGAAGTGGGGTTGTGTAAAGTATTTTTGCAGCCAGTGTCTTACTGCAGCAAACCATGTTAAAAGCACTCCCAGTTTTGAGAATTAGCTAAGCAAACAGCTACATAGAACAGAGCCACAGAAGAGCAAATTTTCCACCTAAAACAATTTAAAACAAAAAGACAGTTGTTTCTCTGTCAGTATTTTTTCAACCAGAGAACGACTATGTTCCCAAATATTATTGCACAGACGATGACTGATCAACATCTCCTGCAGCTGACGGTTTCCTGTGTGTTCATTGGTTAAAAAATAGTGACAAAGTCTCTACAAAAGTTACATTGGGTGAATTTCACTATATATAGCATACACTGGTTCAGTAAAGCCCCACAAGAGCCACAGATGACAGACTGACATCTAGGTAGACAGCAGGCAGGTGCACTACTGAGACAGCTACTGATCCTCATAAGTGAAAGACGAATAGGTGGTCAGATGCATGGAAAACAAATCCTCCAGTCAGTAGACGGTGGGACCTACAGAGGCAGACATGTAGCCCAGATACCCAGGCATGATCTTGTTTGTCCCTTTTTAGTCTTTGTTCATATGCAAGGATGGAAACTTAACCACAGTGTTTTGAAATTATATCAAGCTAACTGTTTCAGGAGTGAGGTGGGCTTTGTAGTTGAAGTTGTATTAATTAATTCAATATTCAGTGTTTCTGACTTTATTATTGACCCATAATATTTAAGAATAGAGCACAGATTTGACATCTACTCCAGAATTATTCAAAATACTTGGAAGAAGATCACAATCTGCAGTATGATCCTTCCCAAGACATGGATCAGACGTGGCAGGAAGTCAAAATTACAGCCAGACAGATAGCTCTTTATGACAGGCACTCAGATGGCAGACAGACAGATGGGTGACATCATCTTGAAAGCAATCTCAGAGACAAGCACTGATACAGTCACATCATGTCACCTCAAACTGTGACAGCTGGACAGTGATAGATAGTCCGAGTGGCAGACATGGCAAATATAAAACCGCGACAGTTTTTCTTTTGCCAGTCACTGATACGCCAACCATGACACCTTTTTCAATGATGCACTGTCACCCCATTCCTTATAGGGATGTCTCACTTTCTCTTTCTCTGCTGCAAAATAAATAGTCCAGTATTGAGAAGCTACTGGCAGATTTCCCTTGGTACATTTTTGTTGGAAAAAGTTCAGAAGAGGCTTTACTTTTTAAGAATTTTTCAAGAAATAAACATTCAATGAAAAAAAATAAAAATAAGGGGAAGAAAAATACCAGTAGCAACAGTGCTACAGTAGTATTAATATTATCTGCATCAACATGGATACGACTTTAGAGTTTTGCACAGATACAGGTATTCGAGATGACCCAGTCTCCCACTAGTGGCACGCAGACTGGTCGTCGTCACAGTGGCATGAGAGCTGGGACAGGGGATGTAAGATCCTACTGCAAAATACTGGATGACATCCCGTGACATTACCACATGTCTGTGTATATAAATGTTTGTGCATGTGCAGTCTTGCCAGTGAATGTCATTGGGTATAAAAGCATTGAATTGGAATGCAGTGTAAAATGTAAATAGGAACCACTAATGCAGGGGAGTCAAGTCATTCTCTTTGCAGGATGTGCCTTATTTGCAATTGATGCTTTGCAATATCTTGCAAATGTAAATTTGGACACAGATTACACTCAGTAACCCTCGAAGCAAGTTGTTTCACATGAGGATGCAGACATATTACAGCTACTGAGCTCACACTAGCACACACAGCAAAGAAAGCTCAGACTAGCACACAACAAACTGATTGACCAATGGTGGTAAGCAAATTTTTTTTTTTTTTTTTTTTTTTTTTTTGCAGTGGACTTCTCTTGTTCTTGTTAGGGTTGAAGTTTTACAATGTTTTGGTTAATCTTTTGTGATTTCTAAAGACCAAATGATTCTTCTGTCTGACATACTGGTTTTCTTTAGTTCTTACGATATCCCAGTTTTGCTGCTCGTACGCATGAGAACGTGATCACACAGGTTTCTTTCCTATGCTGAATTCTAACTAAAGATGTTTGTCTGTATAGTGAACTCAAACACCAAACCCCATAAAATTATCATTGCACATCTCTTTCCTAACTGGGTTTTAAACTCATCATTCAGGTCTATTTAACTTGCTTGTAAAATTATTTTCTATATTTAAATTTATTTGTAAATGTGTTTTGGATCAATGGGTTGGTCCTTTTCATAAGGTCACCGTTTCAACTCTAAGAGCGTTACACCCATTTTAAAGTTTTAAACCTTATACCTCTCTGGAGGTCAGGGAGCAGTCAGAGATCACAAATCCACCAAAAATAAACACTTTTTAGAATTTACTTGATTGATTTTGCACTTTTTGCACTGAAATTAGCAGTTTTGGGTTGTAAAATTAAAAAAAAATCTCTAAAAAATGAGCCCTTTCCGGATTTTAAAATCTTTTAAACTATTGCCAAAGATATAAAAACAGTTGGAAAGTAATTTAACCTCCAGAGTCATTTTTGAGTTCTACAGTTTAACAACTATGTATACATAGGGAGAGCCATATAACTACCCATATGTTAGTTTAATACAAGACAAAAGAAAACAAAAACTAAGGATCTATTTATTCCAGTGTAACTACAACTGAAACATTTATTGAGAGCTTCCAATATCAAATCATTTACTAACTACATATGCTTTCATTCCTGTGTGTGCATGCTGACAAATGGGCCGCCGCTATCATACTGTCTGTTAATCTTAAATGCAATAACTATGTATAATCTACATCCCAGTTTGTCCATTTGATACAGCAGTGACAACGTTTATAACACACTCTCTATTTATAATAAACCATTGGCCACAGGTGTTTAAATGGCTTTTTAATTGCCGTTAGAGCTCCAGTGGAGCAATGAGACACTCAGGCAAATGCTTAAGAGAATACAGCATAGAGGCAGGTGCTGTGTGGTTGTGTGAGCAATGCTTTCGGCACAAGAAAGGAAAGCACCTGTCACATGAGGGAATATAGGGTTTGCACAGGTGCGGATTTGTGTGTAAGAGAGACTCAGACTGGCAACCTCAAAAAATGTACTTTTTCTATGCTAAATACTTATTGAAACTGTTTTGGATTCTATTGAATATTGAGTGGCAGTGATTGTGATTGTGGGTTTGTCCTCTAAATTACAGAGAGTAGCATCTACTGGAATAGGAAACAAGTTGTTAGCTATTTGTGTTAGGCAAGCCTCTGTGAGTCAACAGCCCAGTCTAGTTTGAACTCTGCTGTAGCTATTTGTTGACACCAGAGGAAAGCTATTTGTTCTATTCAGATGCCGACCTGGTTGTTTATATCATTCATAATCATGGTCATTAGACATAATACCGGATTAGAGCGCTGCTGTTCAGATCTGACGCTCTCCAACTTTGATGCTACTGTACAATAGGCTACATGCTTGGAGATTATATATTTCTGCTTAACATTTGACAACAGGTGTATTCCTCTTTTCATATTTCACAGGTCAAATGTTGTGTTTATTGCCAGGTCCAGATCCAGAGTTAAAAAAAAAAAAAAAAAAAAAAAAAAAAAGACTTTAAGGGAAAGTCTTTAATTAGTGTGAATGCACATTTTTTACTCACTTCCTGCTCCCTATTTCCCATTTCTTTATTATATTCAGGACCATAGTGCTGGTTGCTATTGTCCAAAATGATGAACCCAACACCAGAATGGCTCAGTGATCCATAATTTTCTCACAGTAAGCTACATAGCAAATACTTTACCTTTGCTGGAAAAAATATCACACTTGATAGAAAATATTTAAGTGTTTTGTTATATTATCATAATTATGACTCCACTGCAAAATTTTGTTACTCAAGTTGTTGCTGTGTGCATTTTCAGCTTGTCTGATCCTTTTTCTCTACTCTGAGTCACATGTCAGCTGGCAGCGTCTGCTCCCTTGATTTAACCAGCAGCTGGAAAAAGTGTCACCCCGGCAAAGTTGAGTCGTTTTTACCACTGAGCACTTAAAGATCATCTTTTACGAGCCAGAACAAGGGCATACCCTCCTCTTTTAAAGGTCAGAAGCAGCCAGAAAGACAGAACTAGACAAAAGAGCTAATCTAAGTTAAATTCAGTTTAATATTTTAGGTTGCCAAAATTTGAGGCATTAAATGATTGAAAAACAATGCTTAAGGATTATTTATACGCAGGAAAAGTTGCTCTTTGCTTGTCGGCTTTGCAGATACTCAGTGTGCAGGGAGCGGAGGTTCCACACAGTTAAGGGATCCCCCTAACGACATCATCAGGCAATACTGCAGACAGACGGAGTGGGAGTTGTAGTTTATCTAGAAGACGTGTCTTCTCAGGCAGCTGGGTGAAAGACGCAACAGTCGTAAAGTCCCTCCCCTGCTGCCGGGAACAACCAGAGATCATCACAGAGTGCCAGCTCACCCCTCTTGGAAGCTTCAGTGCTAAAACCCATCTCACTTCAGTAAAGCACATGTGTGATGGGAGGACATGAATCAGAGAGGACGGGAAAAACATAAGTAGAGGGTTCAGTCCCTGAGTGGCTACTGAAGGTCTGAAATGAGGAACTTTCTGGGCTCAGTCTAGTAGAAATCAAGGAAATATTTATTTCTTTAAGTTCGCTGATAACAGTGATGTAAAAATTCAGAAAAGTGACCTACGGTTCAGGTAAGGAGGATGTTTTTACCGAGTTTAATATGAAGAATGACTAAACCTATAAGAAGTATATGAATAAACTAATCTCATATTTACCGTAGTCATATTAGTAACAGTAATTGATTGACTTGGTCATATAGTTTCTGGAGAGAAATTAATCAACCTTACTAAAATTTAAAAGAGAATGTCATACTTATTTATAAAGTGTTGGACTAATCCCATCATTCTAAACAAAATGTAATACTAAACCTTGATTTATACACCCTTGTGATGTGTTGACATTAAGAACAACCACAGGAATAAACTCTGTTTACAGCTTCCTCTCATTCTTATTGCCACTGTGCCTGGGAGTTGTTGTTGACATGGGTTTTGAAATAGCTGCGGTCCGAGCGATCCACCATCTGTCTCCAGGGGTCACTCAATTTGGAACATCCCACATTTGAGCCAGCCACAGTCATGTATATGTTGTGTATCATTTTGCAATTGTATCCTACAAAGGAGAAGCCGGCAGCGGTGCATTATTTATTTATTTTTTTCTTTAGTTACACAGAATGAGAAGGTGCATGTGCTGTTTTGTGGATGCAAGTACTGTTGCAATTTGGCTGTACTGGTGATCTATATTGTAAGTGACTCACAGGACTGCGACTCATGTTTGTGTTCATGTGTTGTGATAGAAGTTAAAGACTGAAATGAGAATATGTTTTCTTTTTTTATTTATTTAAAATTTTAAAGAGAAAACAGAGCAACTTCTTTTACTTAAGGGAGCATTTAAGAAAGGTGTCAATTGATGCTACCAATGATATAGCAGGAAGTTTATGATTTGATCTTTTATAAAAAAAAAAAAAAAATAACATAGCCTTTTGGTTTGCATTAAATAGTATTTGGTCCAACAAGTCAAATTCACCAGAAAATAAATAACGAAATTTCTCACATAACAAATATTTATTTTACAGCCAATGTATATGACAGTATCTAGCAGGTCTGTGGTAGTATCTAGTGCATATCTTTATTCATATCATTTTGCAATCAATCTGGCATTGCAAATATGATTCCGCAGCCAGAAATCAACCCCATGAAGACAGCTCGCCCTCTTTTAGTCCAGCTCTGGGCTTTAGAACTGGCATTGCTGATCCTTTCTGTCTCTCACAGACCAGCTGTTTCAGTTCACTAGGCTGGACCACCCTGGTTCGCATCAAACCATGTGGGCCTGCGCTGACACAACGTGACAGAGGCTTTAGACCTGCAAATTGGCTATTAATAGAGCTGGAGGGGTTGTGTTGCTGGTGCATGAGTTGCATGCAGAACCTCAGGATCTCAGCAGTCAAGTGCAAGGGGTTGCCACAGTGCAATGATAGAAGCAACTGAAACATAATGAAAGTAATTCTTATTTTAAGTTCAAGTGATTTGAATGACCTCAGTAAGATTTTGAACTTGTTTATGTTCTCATCTGTAAATCCAAGCCCACCACGTGTCGCGTTGACACCCTCCCTACACAACCTCTGTCCGTTTTTTAAGTTATCTTTCATCTCCAAAAGGTTCAAAAGAATAGTTGCCACTCGACGTCAGTAACATTTGTCTCAAAAAAACGTCTATGAGCCCTTCCATTCTGGTTTCCACCCCCACTAATAGCAGAGAAATTGCAATCATAAAAATCACCAATGACCTCTTCCTCAAAGCTGACTTCAATTTACTCTCCATTCTCATCTTCCTTGATCTAAGTGTGGCCTTTGACACCATCTCTCTCCCCATCCTCCTCAGTAGACTTTCCTCTCTCACACTCCCCTCAACTGGTTTTACCCTTATCTCCCAGGCTGCACTCAGTTCATACAGTTAAAATCATTCCAATCTGACCCCTCTCCAGTCACTACAGGGGTTCCCCAGGGCTCTGTCCTGGGGCCCCTTCTCTTCGTCACTGACCTACTTAGCCTTGGCCATATTTTCAACAAATGAAATGTAATTGTTACTGTTTCACAGATTACACTCAGCTCTACCTCTCCTGCAAACCCAGTTCAACACTCCCACCCTCCTCCCTCTCCTCCTGTTTATCTGAAATAAAAACTTGGTTCACCTCAAACTCAAACATCCTGAAACTAAACAGTGATAAAACAGAAAAATGTCCCTCCATAAGCACCAACTGGTTCAGAACCCAGCTGTTTGCATCATCACTAAAACCTCTCATATCACCACATCACCATCCTACATCAACTTCACATGCTCCCAGTGTTCTTGTGCTCCCTGCCCACCTCAACACCATGGGGAGCAGAGCCTTCATCTCCTCTGGAACTCTCTGCCAACATCTGGATCAGTCTTGTCATTTTTAAATCCTTTAAACCCACCTGTTCAAGACTGCCTTTTCACTGTAACCACTAAGAAGTACTCTGCCATTACTTCATTGTTTTCTTTAAATTGTCTTTGTATATGTTGCATGTTGATTTTATTCTTTATTGTTTTATTTTTTTAATGTTGCAAAGTGTCCTTGAGGGCCTTGAAAGGTGCTTTTAAATAAATTGTATTATTATGATTATAAGACTCATACGTCATGCATGTATGTTCTGATACAATGAACTGCATGAAAACATGAAAACTGTTCATTTTTATATGTATATTTATTTATTTATTTTTTGGTTCTTTCAGATGTTGTTCACACCCAAGGTCCACTTGATGGAAGTCTATATGCCCGGGTCCGCAAAAAAGACTCCCTGGGGGAAGTCGTCACCATCAATGGCCTCCCAATCCGGGACAACCCCTTGACAAATGCAGAGAACTCATTGCAGCAGACCAACCACCCCTTGCAAACAACTGAGCAGACCCTTCCTGTGACTGGTCATACTTCCCTCCCTGCTGTTGACCATACCCTCTCTGTGAGCAGTGACTCAGGCAACTCAACTGCATCCATCAAAACTGATCGTACTGATGAGCACAGTCAGTCCCTGCACAGTGCTGTGAGCCACAACAATCCAACAACAAACCATCCACCACTCAGCCCACAAGAGAAAAGAGAGCTTGACCAGCTTCTGAGTGGCCTTGAAGCACCAACTCAACGGCAAGCCTATCTGTCCACATCTGCCAGCCCAGGAGGAGGAGTACGACACCTGGTCCCTGCGCAGGTCCACGTCAACGGGGGCCACACCAGATTAGTTGGTGCACCTTCGACAGATGCACGTGAGACAGACATTCTCGACGACGAACTGCCTAATAGCCAAGAGGGGAACAGTGTGGACAGCTTGGGTACACTGTCATCGCTAGAGGGTCAGGCAACACCAGGTGACCTCTACTACCAATCACAGCCACCTGTCAGTGGACAGAACGACGGACCATACCTTGAGAGAAACATCCTTGGGGAAAAACTGAGCGACATGCCAGTACATGGAGTCCGAACTCCTATGGCAATGCAAGAGAGGTCTGTGGACTCACCATCACCTCAAGGGGGATACAACAACTACCAAAATGGAGGAGGGATGTATCGTTCACAATCTTTTGGGAATCCACCTGCCAGCAGCCCTGAGACAAATCTTAAGCTGATGCCCAGGGCCCCTGAGAGGAGCACCAGTAGTCGAGAAGCTGTTCAGCGAGGGCTCAGTGCCTGGCACCAATATAGTCTTCCAGATGATCCATTTGGCCCTCCTCTTCAATCAACCCACAGCCTGCCCCATTTTCCAACCTCGGCCTCACAGCGAGACATTGAGCAATCCATTGAGGCACTGAACATGCTGATGCTCGATTTGGACCCAATCAACTCCCACATGTCAAAGTCTCATAGTGCACCACCTGGGGAGAACAGCCTAAGTTCATCCCAGGTACCCTTCTCCCAGACTTTGGCTAGGCCGTCGTACCAAGCAGACTCTGCCATCCATGGCTACAACAACTCTGGTTCAGTCAACAACACCTATCATCAGCCCCTACGTTCAGTTGGGAGGGTTTCGACATTGCCAAACCAGAGTCCAGTTATGGAGTCTCCAGCATACTCCCCCCAGAGGTCCAACGCTGGCTACCAACACCAAAACACTACTCCAACACACACCCCCGAGCCCTACCTCCACACACGGCAGACATCCCACCACTACTCCATCCTCAATGAAGTTTCATCGTCAAACTTCAACCAGCAGGCACCACAGAAGCCAATCAACTCGTACGCAGCCATTGGAGTTTCACACTCTCCAGACCTCCAGGGGTCATCTCCTTACCCAGGCTACAGCACCTCTTCTTCTCCGCTTCCTGCAATAACCCCTCAGCCCAAGGAAACATCTTCTTCACCATTGCCCAGAGAACAAGATCCAGAGGAAGAGACACTAAACTTGGAAGGTCTTGTTGCTCACCGCATTGCTGGTAAGGCTTTGAGATGTTGCATCAGTTTAGTGTTTTTTTTTTTTTTTTTTTGCCTTTTTTTTGTTTGTTTTTTGTTTTTTTTTGTTTTTGTTTTTTGTTTTTTGTTTTTTTCTTGTTTTGTTTTTAGTCAGTTGTTTAAAAAAATCCCCCTACTTTGGGTGGCTTCACATCTCTTATCTCAGATGTTTGAGTCTTCCGACCTGTTTTGTACGAAGTTAATTTCCCCTTGTAATGGGCCTGTCCTCTCACTTAGTGGCTGCTGGGATTGTCTCCAGCACTTCTGTGCAACCCTGCATTGAAATAAGCAGGCATACACAATTAATGGATGAGTTTATTTACATGATGTACTACATTCAAATGCTGGAACATGAAATTCGTTCAAGATCAGTCATTTTATAGTGAATATTATATCTGCTTTTGAATGGAAAGCAATGGCAATTCAGACTTGATGATTCTGCTTTTCCTGTCAATGGCCTGACTTAATGGAGAAAGTGGGGGTTAGGTGTTTTATTGAAAGCCACTCTACCTCTACAAGCAGAAAAAGGTAATTAACTATCTGAAATCAAGGATAAGAGCATACATGCTTAAAACACTTTTCAAACCCTTGAAATAATACAGAAGAAAACCAACCTGAATCCAAAGTGCTGACAGAGGCTAACAGAAAACTCTGTAGCAGAGCATGAGCAGTGCAGCTTTCAGCAGTTTCTGTTACCAATTCATCATGGGGAGTCGTTCCAGAGGAATGACCTGTGCTCATAAAATTAGCTCTGCAGCTGAAATGAACCAGAGCTGGTGAGAGTGGAGATGGGATGAGAGTAAGAATAGCCAAGCGTTCAGAGGCTCCAGCTTCCATGCATTGTCTGCATACAGAATGTACCTTCAAGTAGAATTGTATGGAAGCCTCCATGTGCCTCCTAGTGGAGAAAAAGTGTAAATTCCTTTTTAGAAACGCTGTTACAGGTCAAGCTGATAAAAAAACTTGTTCTCTTGTGAGCTTCATGGGAGTTCTTAAACATCTTGTCATCTCAAATCTTATATCACTTAACTCATTTGCAAAATACTTCCATTAATTACATTTTTGTTCTAACTTTTGCTCTTTTTTGTTAAATCCATGTCTATGGAAAATCATCTCTGCCATTGCTTCCTTCTCTGCACCTCCTTTACCCACTTCCACCTCCACCTCCTTCTCCTCCACCTGCTGCCTCCCTTCCAACATCTGATATTCCAACCCCTGGAACAGAGTACAACGCTCGAATTCGTGGCATCAGTGAAAGCATGACACCACAACAATCTGACCGCCATCGCTCCTATTCCTTCTCTGGTTTGTCCACTTTTCCTCACTTTTAATTTCTACTTTTTGTTTCCCTGCATCTGTGGTTTCACACTTCTTGATTTTATTACCTGCTCCACTTAAACGTCCTTCTCTATCCATCTCTCTCACTGTCTCACTTGATGATGAAGGCAATTCAGGTTGCTGGACCATATTTGATAAAAAATATTGATTTTAACTCAGTGAATTTTTGGGGGATTTCAGGAGTTCGCTCCAGAGGGATGACACCGGAGGTGATGCAAGAGACAGGCAGGCGTCGGACCACGAGTGAGGGCCAGTACCAGAGCAGCCATGAAAACACATCAGCAGCACATTCACCAGACTTTGCCAACAATTTGGCCCTCAACCCAGGAGGAAGACCCAGAGAGGTAAAGTATTAGGGGCATTGACCCTTTTTTGCATAGTGTTCACTGGGTAGGTACCTAAAAAGTTGTTTTCTTGTGTATGTATGGCTGAGGGTGGTATAGCATATGAGCCACTACAGAGGCTAGTGAGTCATTCTATATAATGTTGCTAACTAAACTCAAAACAAATTACTTTGGTAGTTTTTTTTTTTTTTTTTTTTTTTTTACTTTTTCATATCACTGTTGAGAAATGGAACAATTTTAAAGTACAAATTTTCAGATTTTCTTTTCTTATTTTCTCTTATTTAGCAATCACTATATCCAGAATGATTGTTGTTATATTTCTTTTTAAAGGGTCCCATGCACAGTTACCGGGAGGCATTTGATGACGATGAGGCGGGAAGGCTTGCCAACAGTCCCACCATTGGTGGTGGTGGTGAGAACTACCCCCTGACCCCCAGTTTCCCCGTGTCACCACAGAGTCCTTACTTCAACGTGTGTAGGTTCATGCTGCCTGCAGACATGGGGCGCACCCAAATGTTGTTTTTTTTATTTTATTTGTTTATTTTTTTCCAAACAACATGCAGATAAAACAAACAAATCACAAACAAAAAGCACTTAATTTTTGTTATTTTGATTTACTTCTTCTTCTTTTTTCTTTTTTTTTTTTTTTTTTTTTTTTTTTTTAGCTTAGACAAATAATATACTAATCCAATTTGGTAAAGACCAAACGCCTGCACATTTAAAAAAATACGAATGGACAATAACAAATGAAATGAAACGCATGAAAAAATTTTAAATAAGCACTTAACCGAATTAATTAAAGCGGGTCAAAAATGTTAACATATTAGAAATTAACTAATAAACACTCTCTAAAATATACAAAACATTAAGGTAAACCAGATCAGTAACAAGTAAAATGGAGTCTCTCCTCACAATCATGAGCCCTCCGCACACGTTTTTCTACATCTGTATTTGTTTCCCATGTGCCATCGCTGTCCAAAGTAGTGTTGGAGCTGCTATCACTCTGTCCCTTCACATGTAAGGTGAAACACTTCATCCTGACATGTGGACATTCTGTTCCCCAAGCCTGTTTTTCAGAGGCTGCCTGCTCATCCACAGCCACCCATCCTTGGGGAAGCCATGCAAACCAATCCAGATGTGTTCTGTGGTGGCTTTTTAAATAATTCTCTTTGGATGAGCAGCGTCTCTGCCTCAGATGACACAGTGGCCATGTTTTTGTGGCACATCGAGCAGTACTCCCAAGCTTCTTCCCAAGTCTTTCTGTCTTATATCCCAACCGCATTGTAGCAGAAGAGAGGCACAGCTGTATCAGCTACATCATAAAAATTTGGAGTTATTAATATTACCATAGTTCAAGGGTTCACCAGATGCCCAGAAAATAAAGGACACAGCCCAAACTGCACACCACCTCCATTTATTTTTGTCACGTTCTCTTCTCTTTATTCCTATTCAGAATATCGCTATCAGTGTTGCCAGTAAACTTTATCAGTTCTTCTATGTCTTCTTTGCCACTGAGAATCAATGTAAACATACTTGCCAACAATTCCAAGAGAGCTCATCAGGAGCAAGATGTGGGTGGACATTAATGCATGATAGTCTTGTATCAATGGAGACACTGAAGAGGTGTTGAACCTGAAAATGCTAGTGCTGGGTTTGCTCTTCAGAGAGGATTTGCATTTGGTAGGTTATTTAATTCACTCCTGCATCCCATGTTGAAAAGTCAAATGAAAACAGCTGTAGCTTGCTTACTGATTTACAGGCTGGGGTTGGGATCCCCAGGGGGTTTTCAAGACATATTCTGGGGGTCACCAGATGGTTGTGGAGCAAAAATTAAATAAAAAATGAAAATAAAGAAAAAAGTTGCATCAAATTTGTATGTTTTGCAAGCACTGAAGTGTGTATGAATGAATTTCTGATGGAGAGGAGGGTCACAGCCTCCTCCTCATCTGGATTATTATGAGGCTCATGTCTCAAAAAAGATAAGAACAAGTGTTTAACTTACTAGGTAATAAGTCTAACTCCATCTACAAGAAATTCAAAAGTGGTGGAGGAGGGAAAAGAAAGAAAAAAACAACAAGAAAAGGACATTCTGATTTAAATACATTACTCTAAAAAAATGGTTTCCATCTGCAAGGTTAAAATATATCAAATCCATCTCACCATCCATTACGATGGAAATTAATCCCAACAATGGAAACGTTGGTAAAAACACATACACAAGTCAGTTCATATTAAACTGTGCATTAATAGACTGATTAATATGACTCAGAATTTAAACATTAAACTCAATTCAATTTGATTGAATAAATATCTCTTAATATCAAGAGACATTTTAACATCAGACCTAACATTAAAGAAAAGGCATTGTTTGATTCATTTCAATTCAGCTTTGTATTAAGCAAATTCACAAAAAAATCATATCAAAGCTTTTAGAGACACATGCCAATTCATTCCAGTTCATTATGCAGTTAAAACAGATTCACTATTCAGTTCAGCTTTGTTTGTCTTCCACCAACTCAAGGCACTTTACAGACAAAATCAGTTCAAGACAATTCATGTGAACCAATTAAAACAAATTCACTTTATTCCAATTCATAAAAACAGTGTTCATACAACCAAATCCACACAAAATATTACTTTCATATTTGAGTAAACATGCAACCATAAAACTAATGTGACTATCAAGTTTCAAATTGTGTTGTTTTTTGTTTTGTTTTGTTGGGGCTTCAAGTCATATACTTTTGAAAAATAAATGACAAATCCATTTGTACTTTAAACACTAAACAAAGGACAAATTTGCTGGAGGCCATAAAGTGTTGCAGCACAGAAAAACACAGAATAGATGTTTTCGTAAATCTTATTTTCTTTAAATGCTAGAATGCTCCATCATCATGACATTTGTTTTCATTGGAAAGCAAACAGGAAGAGAAATTTAGAAAGTTCATGTTATGTTTAATTTAGTTGCAAACACTTGCAGAATTTATTTAAATGATTCCCCATTTTCATTTATTTCAACTGCTTATAATTGAACATTGGTATATTTTGTGTATATTTATAGATGTATACATGTAGTGTAAGTTTATGTCTTATATACATATGAGTTAAAGACAAAAGCCACACACACATATATATCGTGTAGTCAGATGGAGCAGCTAGCTCAGTAGGTGACAGGGTGAACACTTAAAAAGCAGACCTGCCCCCTCTCCTGCAGTCAGTCCCGAACCTGCAGCTGTTGCCGTAAGAACCTGTTCTGTGGTGCAAACATTCATATTTCACCTCTACATGCCTGCTTTAGTGAGCCCTTTGATGGAAACCCTGCCTTGCTTCTCATCTGAATTCATTTCCAAGAGTTTATTTCCTAATAATGTCCTTTATCTGATTCAGTTCAGCAATTTGGCCCGTGATTTCAAAATATTTTAGAGTAGGCAGAATGGAAATGGCTTAAGCTGGAAAAATAAAAGGTAAACATTTTGGAAATAATTCTGTTTTTGCTCAGTTGTCTGCACCCCTGTCTATGTGCCACATTAATACAAATCCCATCTATAAACTTTATCCAGTATTGACACCGAAGAACGTATCTAACCTGAACCCCATCATTGCTTCGATATCTAGCATGCTTTAAGTCTTCTGACATTTGCATAAACACGTGTTGTGTTGGGAGTAGATGTTCATTTATTTATTCTACTTAATCCATTTGACACCTCATTTTCTTCATTATTATTTATTACTGTCACTTGCATAAAAACATACAAAAGACACAAGGGAATTTTGATACAGTGGTGCTTGAAAGTCTCTGAAACCGTTAAAGTTTTCTATATTTCTGCATAAATTCTCATTATATTATGTCATTTATTTCTTTAGAAAGAGGGTCAAATATTACATGTGAGTGTTAAAAGTATGTGAGCTTGACATCTTGTGAAGAGGTTTTCTGGTACAACTCAGAGATCATTGTTTCATTAGTTATGAACTATCCTGGCCCTGATGCAGCCAAATGGACCCTAACCATGACACTTCCACTGCCATGTTTCAAAGATGGGATGAGCGTTCCTAAGCTGGATTGCAGTGTTTTACAAAACACTTAAAAACCAAAAGTTTATTTGGATTTTACTGTCGTTGGATACAGCTGTTTTTCCTGTCCACATGGTCCTTTACAAACGCCAATCATCAGTGGCATCCGCTTACACCTGATGTGATGCTACTGACTGAAAGTACCTGCTTCTGATTTTACCCTTAAATTAGCTGCTGATCCCTCAGGTTCACATTCTTCTTTCATTCACAGATATGTAATACTGGATCATGTCTCTCTACAAATAAATGGCCAAATATAATATAAGGCAACATTTATATTATTATTTTTGAATTGAGGGAAATATTTAGTCTTTATTTTTAAGGTTGGATGGTATACTGAATACGTGAAGTTTATAGCAACAGTACTAGAGAATTTGCAACTTAACTATGAACTTAACTATGATTTAGATACAAAAAAAGACAAAGCTTTTTGTTTTAATTTTGTATGTTGTAAATGTTTCATCAGCCAAGTTTACCTGCCACATGTAAATCTACAACTTATTGCATTTCAATGCTGATTTGTGCTGTTGCTAAAAAGTTTCATCTTGCTCTTCATCAGTGCTGTTGTGTGGGTTTTTATAGCTTTTGTAGTAGTAAGATATATTTAAATCTTTTTTTTTTTTTTTTTTTTTTTTTTTTTTGTAGCTCGCTCCACTCCAGGTCTGACTAAGACTCCTTTGTCAGCACTGGGATTGAAACCTCATCAACAAGGTGGATCAGGTCAGCGCTCTTAGTTTTATTTAGCTTAGAATTAACTATGGAAGTTACAGCTTTTAATTTATTTATTACAGTTGAGTTATGACATTAAATATTTTGGAGCAGACATATTTTAAGTTTCCATGGTAATAACTTTGCAGTAGCACAAATACTTCCTCATATCCTCTCAATGCCAAGCATCACTGCATTGTCATACTGTAGTTCTATTACTGGGTGTGTAAGGTGGATTTTAAAATGCTATTTTCTACTGCCCCCTTATGCTCTAAAGTGTTGTTACTCCTGGAAATGCCTCCACATGTATGCTTTGAGTTCATGTCTTCCTTGTCTCCTCCTCCTCAACACACCCTCTGTCCTTTTCTTCTTCCCTTGCTTTCTGTCTCTTTTTGCTGTCAGACTCTGATTCTAATGATGGAGAGCAAGGTAAGGGCACTCCTTTAACAAAACAGCATAAGCAACTCCTGGTCCGAACAAAAGCATTCAGAATTTTTTTTCTTTTCAGCATCCAGGTCTCCGTGTTGTTTTAATGCATAACTGTTGGATAATTTCCCAATTCTGTCTCACCCACTTTTTGTTTGATGTCTGAATCCTGTTTAGTTCTGATTGTTAAATGTGTGCACAAGACGTCTTACGGGACTGACGAGTGTATCTCTATATGTGTGTTTGTAATCCTCAGATAATCTGAGTTATGGGGACTCCAGGGCACAACCTTTCAATGCTCCTTTCTCCTCCAGCAGTCCTGTCCACAGTGTTGATGGGTAAGTTTTTCTACTTTTTTGTTCCACTTGCGTTTAGGTTGGTTTTTTTTGTTTGTATTGTTCTTTTTTATCATTTTTCAGTTTGTTTGTTTTGTGTGTATGTGTGTGTGTTTTGTTGCTGTGAAGGGATTTTGTGAATGAATTGGGGGTATAATGTTTGTAGGTCATATAAACTCTATGTTTGATTAAATTTTATACATAAGGTCCTTTTTTTTCAAACATGTTCTGACATTTACATTTACAATATTCACACCTTTACATTTCCTTCTTCTAAAATGTCTGAAAAGGAGTAGGCAGAAGTACAAAGTTGTCAACTTTATTTGACTTAAACTCCTACAAAAACAAAATATCAGATGTGAAACTGAGAAATTTTACTGTTTGTTGAAACTTATCTTGAATTCAAATCTGATTTAAGTGATATAGTTCACTAAAAAGCTCAGTGTAATAAACAGTGTTTATTACTGAAGAAGTTTGTAATAAAGGAATAAAAAAATTAAATGATCTAGAAATATAATAATACAAAGATATAGATACAGATAAGCAATGAGACAGTAAAAACCAGCATATACAGGAGGTAGTCCCACTACTAACATTTAAAATTGGTATGCAGTATTAGTATATTTCTTTAAGAACAGATCCTGGAGTTGCTCCATAATTCCCAGTGGCCATAACATTCAAAGCAATTCTCAGTTATTTCAACTTTAATTTTATTTCTTTTGCTGAATACAGTATAAGAAGATGACTAATCATGCTCTGTGTCACAATATATGTATATTTTAGGATGTTTTTAGGTTCTTTTGTATTATTTTATAGAACCCCTCTGTAATATTTTCACAGAACTCAGCATAGGTCTTTTTCATGGAGCGTCTTCGGAGCAGACTTACAATCGCCTCTCTTAACACTGAATCATGAGCTTATGTATATCCTAAAACATATTCCATTACACCCAAAGAAAAGTGATATTCTGTTTTCGCCTCACAAGTCAGTGACTAGACTGATAGCTTACACCTTAAATCTGGTAAAAAAAATATGGCTTACATAAGTTTGGATCCTTTTCTTTGCTTCCCTCTTTACCCAGTTTAATGTCTTATTAGATCCTTTCCTTTAATGGCCTTTCATAAAACTGAAATAGTAACCAAATAAAATGCCTAGTTTCAATAGTTTCCCATGTAGTTATTTAGGAGCTTAGCATGAGTTAGCAAAGTTTGTCGTGCGTCATGCTTTTTCTAAAAATAGTCAAAAAGTTAGTATTTATCATCAAACCAATGTTAAACTCTGAGAAACACAGTTTTGTGGTAATAACAGGCAAATATAATGGCAACAGGGGGAGCTTGACACATGAGGATGAAGTCTAAAATTAAACAATAAATGGTAGAATTACCAGCAGAAGTGATCTTATTCAACTAAAATTATTATCAAGTAAAATTTTAAAAGGCATGTTCAGTGTTTTGTGGAGAACAGGGGTGCAGAGACAGTGATGTATATTTTTGCTTTTGTGTTTTTCAGAAGGAATATTGGTTCTTTGGATGGTGCCCCACACAGCCCTGCTTCCATGCATGCCCACAGACCCGCCTCCCCAGAGGGCTCCCAGGTCAACATCATGGGCGTGCATACTGTTCCCGGCAGCCCTAACACCCTCCACCGCACAGTGGCCACCAACACCCCACCCAGCCCTGCCCTCCAAAGACGTCTAGGTCAAGCCAGCCCCTCACTGGCCAGACATCCCCCTCCAGGTGGCGTTCCCTCCAGCCCTCTGATTGGCCGAAGCTCTAAAACAGCAGCTGCTGTTCACCCGAGCCCATTAATGGGACGTCGCACAACAGCAAGTGGACATAGCACACCCGATGAGCTTGGTGCTGCGTCCCGTCAGGGAAGCACCCAACCGCCTCCCACACCCACCTTCCCAGTCTCCCCACAGTTGCCTGAAAAAAGACATATGTCCAGCGGAGATGCAGAGAGGACAGACAACAAGAACCTGACACCGACACCAGCTAGCGGTGGCAGCACGCCAAACCTGTCCGGCGCACACACCATCCCAGACGTCTCAAAGTCCATATATGGTGAGATGCAGGAGATGTTTTCCTATTAACTCACAGATGGTTTATGTCATCAGCTGTGATCATTTCTCTTGTTTATTTTCATCCAAACAGATGGTTATCCTGACATTAAGATGAATGTTAAGTTTGTACAGGACACCTCCAAGTTCTGGTACAAGCCAGACATCTCCAGAGAGCAAGGTGAGAGTTCAGCAATCCCACACTTTAAATCCACTAAACTGAAAGTTGGAGAATAAATTACACAGCCGCCGTTCTTGATCCTCTTTGTGCTTCCTCCATCTCTTTCCCTCAGCCATCAATCTGCTAAAGGACAGGGAGCCCGGAGCGTTCATCATAAGGGACAGCCATTCTTTCCGTGGGGCCTATGGTTTGGCAATGAAGGTGGCCTGCCCCCCACCAACCGTCCAGCAGAACAAAAAAGGTACATTCTGTTGCACATTCAGCATTTCCTCATTATATTATATTAAACTTATTGACCTCAAACATTTTTCTTTTTTTTTTTTTTTTTTTTTTTTGTGGATAGTCATTTTTCATTTACGCTTTCTTTGCTAGTTGGTGACATGACAAACGAGCTGGTGAGGCACTTCCTGATTGAGACGAGCCCCAAAGGTGTCCGCCTGAAGGGCTGCCCCAATGAGCCCTACTTTGGTGAGTATAATTTTTCTGCTCATGACATCAAAGTTGTCTGCCATGGTTGCAGAAGTGGTCCAGTGTGACAGGAGTGTGTGCTGCGCATTTGCAGGATGTCTCTCTGCTCTGGTGTACCAGCACTCGATGACCCCACTGGCCCTCCCCTGCAAGCTGATGATCCCCACCAAAGGTCAGCTCAGGCCTCTTCATGTCTGTCTTCAGTATTGTGGAATTGTTGTTTAGTCAGATATTGTAGATTGTTGATAAAACTGTCCAAATTCAACTTAAGTGCTGTTACAGACAATTAAATTGACCATATTTGTGGTTTGTGCTTTCTATTTTTAGCAAATTTGTAAGTGATAAGTAATTGTATTGTACTAAGCACATGATTACTGCTTGTAGTCTTAATAATCTTGTGAAATTTCTGACATAAATGTCTGACATTGTGTCACGTTAAGACCCAAATGAAGAAGCGTTGGAGCTTGCCACGCCAACTGATCCAGTTGTTGAACTTCTCAAACAAGGAGCAGGTAAGAATTATTGGAAATTAATTGATCCCAGCTTATTTAATGATTATGTCATTGTATACATTTTACTTTTTAGGGTATGTCAATTTCCTTCAATGTGTTATTGCCTTTTCTGTGCATGTGAAATGTCTGCAGAGTTAAAGCACAAATTGTCTCCCAGAGACAGCACTGCTCTTTGCATAATGCCTGCCTAAAGGCTTGTTTGGCACACTACGTAAAAGAATGAGCAGCTGCCTCACACTCCAACAATTTTGTCCAAACATAGCATACTGCAGGCCTTAAAAAGATGGGAAGGGAAGCTGAGCATTTCAAACAGACATTGATAGAGGGTGCTGCAGCAGTGTACTGTCAAAAAATATTTAATTTCCACATTTACTTTAGTTTGTACTATTGATCTTTCTCTAAATCAGCTCATTTTCTTAAACAATATTATCCTTACTCTACAGTTCAGAGCGTTCCTGAGGAAGCACATGGTAAATACTGCTTTGTAACTTCATGCACTGGGATTGCATTTTGATTTGAATTTCAAAATTGTTTCCCTCAATTGTTTGTAAGTTTAAGCTTTGAGTTAAAGAAAAGAAAGAAAGAAAACATGCATACAGAAAATATTGGAAATAACCATCTCTGCACTACAGAAGCATCTCAATGTGTAACAAGCATGTTCCTTGCTGTGCTGTGCATGACAGGCTCAAACAGCACAACATTCCTTAATGTGTGCTTTTAAAGCATTTCTAAATCTAAATTCCACCAGATTACCTTGACCTGCATGTGCACTCTTCTTTAACAATAGCTGCTCTTATTTAACAGTATGCTTGTGTTATTTCCAGCGTGCAATGTTCTTTACATCAACTCTGTGGACATGGAATCTCTCACGGGGCCTCAGGCCATTGCCAAGGCAATTAGTCAGACGCTGGCAACCAACCCTCTTCCTGCTGCCACCACCGTCCACTTTAAAGCATCCACACAGGGCATTACGCTCACGGACAGCCAGAGGAAGTGAGTCGACACACGCACGACGGACTGTAACAGCACATGGTGCTAACTGCTGGTTTCCTTTTGTTTTTGTTTTGTTTTCCTCTGATTCCTAACAGCTCTAGTTAGTCACTTTGTAAATGTGCAAACATGTAAAATGTTAATAAATAATGGGAGTTTTATGCACAAATGAAAATAATTAAAAAGGCATCTGTACATATACACGTAGTAGCTCATAGTTAGCCTATGCTGTCACTGGTGATCACTACTGTTTTTGTTTCTTTTTTTTATATAGATCAATGATTCTTAACAAACCCACAATTCAGACTCACAGAAAAACATAAATTAATTAATTGTAGAAAAAGTTGGTCAAGGAATAGTTATCCAAATCAGCATATTTCGCCATAGCAACAGAGGCTATGTATTCTTAAATGATTCCGTAAGGACTTGTAAAGCAACACAATCTACTCTCTCCAAAGCACTTTTCATAACAATATGCATTTTATTTATTTATTTTATTTTAATTTTTATTTATTTTCTTTTTATTTATTTATTTATTTATTTATTTATTGTGCTGCAGGATTTTCTTTAGGCGACATTACCCCATCAATACGGTAACATACTGTGACACAGACCCCCAGGACAGAAAGTAAGAACAATTTTAATGCATAAAATCTAAGCTTTTTGTACTTCGCTTCCTTAAACATAAGCAATTCCTCTTGTTTCTTTCCATAGATGGAGCAAAGAAGGAGGTGGTTCAGTGAAGTAAGTTGACATATTTTATACAAAATTGGTTCTTACCTTTCCCAGCTTTAAAGGTTCCTGCTTCAAACATACACTGTATATTTATAGATTTTATAAGATTACCAATCTTGAGTACCAGCAAAATACTAAATGCAGATTTTTTTTTTTTTTCTGACTTGTAGGCTTTTTGGATTCGTTGCAAGGAAACAAGGAAGCACAACTGACAATGTCAGCCACTTATTTGCTGAGCAGGACCCAGATCAGCCTGCCACCGCCATCGTCAGCTTCGTCTCCAAAATGATGAAGCGGTGAAGTCCCTAACTCTGAAAGGCAGTGGCCATTTTGCAATCTTTCATCGTCGTTTGTGTCCTTTTTAGCCAGGACTCGATGATGTCCTTTAATTTCAGTTTATTCATGATTCGTTTCCGCTTCCTTTCTATCTTGTTTCCTCTCTGCCTTGCTGGTTTGTCTTTTTTGGAGTTGACTCTCCTTGAAGGCTTTGGTATGGATCCAGAGTGGAGCTAGAGGACGTGTGGTGTGGAGTTGTGCACGTGACAAACATGGGAGGCCATTAGAAGGAGGAGCTTTATTCACAGGGCAACCTGTGCTTAGAGAAATAGCTAGCTAAAGACTAAAGGAACAATGCTACGTTCAGTCGGGGAACGTGTAAAGACTTGTATGTTTCAGGGTTTTCTGTTGATTTTGTTGATTGATTTACCAAAGGTAGTAGCAATACAAGTGCAAGAATGATGTAGCTATTAAGCCATTATTATTTCCTCTTTTAAAAGATAAAGTGTTGAACAAAACACAGAAAAAAAGAAAAGAATTCTGGTTTCTTCAAAAAATTTGTCTTCAGGAAAAAAGTTGGCCTTGATGGCTTTTAGCAAAACAGTATCTGAAGACATTCTGCATGTTAGCTTGATCTTTAAGCTTGGTTCTTCTACTTTCCACAAAAGTCATTGTGAAATCCTTAGAGGTCATTTATGGGTCTGCTGTGTGTTGGAAAGGGCTCTGCAGTGAAACAACAACTAATCTAAACTGTGCATAGCAGACCTGACTCAAAAACAACAACAAAAGAAGAAGAAAAAAAAAAAGAAAAACACCACACTTGGTGTTAGTGCAGCCACAGCTTGTAGCACCTTCACCAGTCAAAACCTGATTGCTCCAACTTGCTTCCTGAATTGACTCTCATCTGAAATCAGCAAGCTCCTGATAGCATGGCAAAGAGAGCGAAGAAGACTGTTTGTCCACAAGATGGCGCCATGCATTCAGGCTTGCACTTTGCCCTCAGACTTTCCCCATCAGCACCTGCTTGCAGTAGTGGATCTGTTGGACGCTGCCACTAAAACACACTGGAAACCACCAGGGACTGGCCCAATGACCTGGACCTATGCACTGTTCTTTATGCATGTTGTTGTCCCAAAAAAAAAAAAACAAAAAAAAAAAGCACCCTCCCTCATAGCTACACTCAACATCACTGAAAACATTCTATGCTGTGTGCTTTAAATGGAAAAAAGAACAAAAAAAGAAAACTTAGACAAGTACACTGAGGTTGTTCCACTTGTCAAAGACTGCATGAAATAGACACCATTTTTGTACTCTTCTCAGAGTCCTAAAAAAGAAGTAGACAACCCATTTTTTTAAAATAATCACATGATGGCAAGATGCTATATTTTAACTTTTTGTTTCCCTTCCAGTTTTGGTCGATTTGAGCCAAGGTTACCTTTCACAGTTTGTTTTTTTTTTCTTCCACAGTGTTGTCAAAATTTACATTTAGATTACATTTTAGGGCAAAGGAAAAAGAAACACATGCACTGTGCGCAATGCCTGCTTGTTGAACACACGCTCAACCATTCACAATAAGCTAAGGAAAAATGATATTGATATAAATGTACATAGATATATGACTTTGAAAGGTGACATAGCGAAAAAGTATTTATTTTTGTTGCTTTGGTCCCTCATGATTACTCATATATACATATATTGTACAGTCTAGATAAAGAATAATGGGTTGAGAAAAAATATATACTTATTTTGGCTAATGATTTCAAAGTCTGAAGATTTTGAAATGTGTTTGAATATATGGTGTACATTACTTTGTACATGTATGTTTTTTCTTGGCTCGTCATGTTTTTCATTTTTGTGTTCTATCAGAAGAAGGCAGGGCAGGAATGGGATAGAAGCCAAGAGTCTGAGTTGCATGGATAGGAGCATCTGAGTGTGTTTTGCACACACTGAAGCAAATGTATTGTAGCTGGTAGAATTTAGATAAAAGGGAACCTCAGAGGCTAAACTCAAATGCAATATGAAAACAGCTGTTTGCACCCATGATAGTTACAATTATGATTTTGCCAAAGATTCCCACATGTTCCATCTATGTTGACTGCAGGCTGCATGTTGCTTTTTGTATCCGACAGCTTCTTAGTTACACACTTTGTTCAGCTCAAGCAGAAATTTTACAAACCAGCCAGTGCTCACAGATGTGAGTGTTATGGGATGTACAGTTTACCAAGGGCCCCTGGCACTCATATAGCGAGACTTTCAGCTGCACATGACAAAAGCTTTTCTTTTTTTTTTTTTAGTTTTGTTTTTACTGGCATCTCATTGCTCCAAAAATGTGTCCACCTCCATCGCCTGTTCAAGAAAGAACAAGCCGGTTGTTTCCTGTTGGAAGGGCATAAACAAAGCACTTATATTCACAATACCAAAAGAGGAGTGACATAAATTTCATGTGGGTGTCAGTGTTGAAGGTAAATAAAGTCAGACGAGTCTCACCGTGATGCTAAAGCTCCACAGCTGCAGCTTTGTCAGATCCCTGCCAAAGGTGTCTCCTCCAGCCCCCCTAACAGTTAGCAACTTATTTATTCTTATTTATTCTTTTTTTTCTTGACATGTTTTTTAAAAAATTGTGTATCATTGTCACGTTTTTTGCAGTTTTAATGTCTATTAACAGATTTCGGAATGTATGGTGGCGCTTTATTGAAAGCAAAGAGGTACAGAGCACTTCATTTAACTAGTAACAAGTTTCATGTTATCTGAACTCTGAAGAGGAAAAAATACTATGATTGAGTGTTGCATAAATAAAAAAAATAAATTTAAATAAATATTTAAAAAAAAGATAAATCTGAAATTGCATTGTACCTGTTGGCTTTGAGTCAAGAGTTACCTTGTGTGATTGATAAAAATAAGAATCTGTGACCCCTTGTGCAGTTGGGATTTGTATGTTGTATGAATGTGCTACCAAGGATGTACAAAAGGGGCTCAGATTTTGTTTGCGCTTATCATTTACATTATATTGTCATGGCTTACCTGTTCCTGGGGAAAGAAAAAAAATACATTAAAGCAATACAGATCAGTTACATCAACATTATGTGGGTGTTTATTTAGTTTCCCTGATGAAGAAACCGCCTCCAACTGATTATTCCTTCTCTGTCAGGTATGTAGCTGAAATCACCTCGTTAGGCTTCATCTGCAGCACCTTGTGGAACCTAATTTAAAAGGCTGCTCGTGGTCTCCAATTTTAGTCTGGGTCACAGTGGAATATGAGGAACGTGGCTGAACTCCCACCCCTGTGACTGGAAGGTGATTTAGCTTCCTTAGTTTCTGTTATTTGCATTTTAGCACATATAGTAGAATTAAGCAGGTCAAAAGTTCTGAATTTGAAATTGAAAGAGCAACAGTCAAACCTCATGTTTAAAAGAAGACATTTTATTTCTTCTATTAAACCTTAGTCTTCTTGTCCACTTATCTGATGTGACAGTCGTTAGTGATATTTTAGCCAACTCAAGGTTTTTTTATATCAAAATTGATAAATTGATAAATTCATGGTTCACTTGGATATTTAAATAAAGCTTATTTTTTATTTGCAATTTGTCAGAAATTTTCCATCAAACTGGCCTGTCATACCCCCTTTTCTATTTTCATAGTAAAGATTAATTATGAGTTGTATAGTTCTATAATCTAAATCTAATGTAGATAATTTTCCATTTAGCATTTCCTTTTTGATTTGAAGTCTCTACTGCATGTAATTTACTATCCAAGCAGCCATGAACATTTAAAAAAATTAAAAAGAATTAAAATCACTAGATGAGGTCAAACAAATTGATAACAGGTGTGTGTTTCTGGCCAAGCCACTGAGCCATTAAAGAAGTTAAAAGTGGGATTTTTTTTTTTTTGTTTTGTTTTATTAACTCAGATTTTCTCATGGCTCCAGACAGTGTTCAAACTCACAAATATGTATGACACATTTTCCCTCTGACAGATTACGTAGGTGCTGTCGTTGTGTGCGTCGTCATGTCACATGAGCTTTCGAAGAGGCACTCTCTCCCACCAAGTGCATTGTGGGTCTGTTTTCTGTGTCCTGGCTGTGCTGACTCTCAGAGAATGCGTTCAGTCAGAGCTTTAAAGCCAGAGAGTCGTGTTCTTGTGCCTGTTCGCAGCTGGTGTGAACTGATTTGATTTGACACCTTTATTTGAACACTGAACTCGCACTGACAGCAATGTTTCCTTTTTCAAGAAATCTCCTGTGCCAAGAAAAAAGTTGAGCTTTTTAATGACATGAAACAGACAAAGCAAAACAAACTCAAAACACTGACTCTGTCAAGGCAATAAAAACCACAAGCTGAGTTTTAAAAGAACATCAGCGGCGCAGCGGTTGGCGTCCTCCCCAATCAATGGATAAGTTGTTGAAATGAAAATAAGGACCATGTGCATGTCTGCTTTGACTATGAGAGGAGAGCGCTGGGAGGTAAAGCCACTGTCAAGGAAAGGCCTTCATTTAAAAAAAGTGGTGCAAAACTATCTGGAAATCTTCAGTCTGATAGTCCTAATTCCCCTAAGCCAGTGTGATTTGTATCATTTGTACTTTGCATGGACTATTAGCAACTAAACTAATGAAGCATGGCTGTTTAATAAAGTTATGCTTGTATACTTTTCCTTTTTCAAAGTGGACAAACCTCACAAAATACTTCCAAAATGAACATTCCCCCAATACGTCTCATCTCATAAAACCTTTTACATAAAGGGAAATAAATAGTTAATATGTGTTTTGTGTGGATAGATTTCATAGAAAAAGTTGCTTGAATGTTAGATTATGATGAACAAAAACTCCAAAAAACCACTGATGCAACACTAAAGTACCATATTAAGATATTTGGTACCTTTGGTGATGGTAAATAAAGAATTAGGAGATCTTGTAGTTAGGGAACATTATATGGGAGAAGTCGATAGTTGCACGACTGTCACATCAGATAAGTGGACAAGAAGACTAAGGTTTAATAGAACAAATAAAATATCTTCTTATCAACATGATGTTTGACTGTTGCTCTCTGAATTTAAAATTCAGAACTTTTGACCTGCTTAATTTTACTATATGTGCTAAAATAATATTTGCAAAAAAATGCATTTGAACAGTTTCAAAAAGTCTATTTTTGGAGGTATGATGGTGGACTAACCCATCTCCATATCAAATAGACTCAAGTTTCTATCCCACAAGATTTTACAAGCTGCTAACTTTTGCTTTTACCTTCTGTTTGGTTATGTTTAAGCATTAAAAAGTAATTATTTAATATTATTTGACTATGTCATAACATCGCACATAATTTTTCAATCTTGATTTAGGGGAAAAACCACCATGCAACTCCAGCTTTTAGTTGGAATAAATTAATAATAACTATCATTGTTTCCAAAAGCCAGCCCCCTAATTGACTTTTCTGCAGCAGTGCAAATGATAAAAAGTATGCATGCTTTACACACGTGATTTTGTTTTCCTTACATGTGTAACTTTTTTTTTTCTTTTTTTTTTTTGTCACTTTCAATAAACACCTGCGGTCAAAACGTGAACAAGAACATCTCACGGTTAATCTGAGCCAAACTGTGCTGTGGAAATGTGTACAGTCTGTGAGAGGCATCTCACCCAGGTATGACCTTCCCACACAGAGACTCAGTCGTTTTGGAAAAACCTAACCCCTGAACGTTTAGATGCCACTGGACTGTAAATATTCAAACAAGGCAAAATTCCCACTGCAGTCTTATCAAATGGAAAAATCAACCTGGTTGTTTTGGTTTGCGCTCCACCTTCTTTTGCTTTCTTTTTTTCTTCCCAAAGAGAATTGAGTCTTATTGTTTAATACAAAGCAGATTTGATGAGAGTGCTGGGTTTAATCTTCTGGAGTAGCTCATAAAGCTTAGCTGCAGAAGCTAATTAAAAGTGATCTTAAGTGCGTTTTTGCCACCTTGGAACATTCTTGGCATGCTGACTTTGTCAGTGCACTTGCTGACAATGAACAGAGATCTTGTAGGAAATTATTAAAACCTCATCAGTGATGTAAGTGAGCTGTTTCTGCCAGTGATAATCTTCTCAAGAGAAGCCTTGATTTAGCCCATTTGCTAAGAAAAACACTCCTGACTCCTGTCATATCCGCAGCTTGACCGATTCACAGCTCCTGAGGGTTTCCTTAAGATAACAGTACTGAGTTCAGGCTTATTGTGGGTGGAAACTGGGCTTCTCCTACACTAGGTTTCACCTCACATCTACATTGGTCAGGAAGAGGCCGTCAAGCACTCGGCTCTGAAACGGGCCAGCTGTTCTCCAGCCAAAACAGCAGAGCAGGCTCTGCATAGCTCACCATGTTCTCGCAACAGCTCACTAACTTCCTTTTCAGCTTCACGCTCGTGTGAAATCTCTCCAGAACAGTGATCATGCATGCAAGGTCTCATCAGTGTTCATATCTGCCACATCCACCTCTAGTGCATTTTCAGTTTAGCATGTGATGATTCCAATCTGATTCAGTTTTTCTTTTTAAGGGTGAGGTTTTATGAGACTGAATGGAAACAGTGAGGCATCTCAGTCAAGCACGAGCTTAGATTTGGAGGGAAACATGGAGGTTTCACCTTGCCAGCACGAAGAAAAAATGTTTCACTCTGCGTCTGCTCTACATGCAGTTATCTTAATTTGTGATTTTAAAGATATGTTTATGTTTTGCCTTTCCTGTTTGAACGGGTGATTTTAAGAAATAAGGTTGGCTTTTTTAAAAACAACTCATTTTTTGGCAGTGTTAGATGAGAGCATTGTAATTATGCTAAAATGCTATCAGTGATCTAATCTACCTTTGTCCAAATAAGCTCATTTCCCAAAAAACTCACGATCAAAGAAAGTACTCTTTTTGTCCTTCAATTTTACTTATAAGGACATAATACTATTTTTTTTAAATAAATCCTGTGATTCTTACAGACACCTAAAATTAAATAAATATGACCTCAGATGAACAACATGTGATATTTAAGTGTTGTATTTATTTAAAAAAAAGAACTAAGCAAAAGAAGTGTTTTAATGACTTTATATACACCATGATTCAATCACTTGTAGCACCATCTGTAGTGGCATTAACATGATATTGATCAGTCTCTAAAAGCCAAAATCATCACCTATCCAGCACCATGTTTAACAGTTTGTATAAAATGTTGGTCCAAAGGACATTGTACCAGAAGTCTTGTGGTTTGTTCAGATGCAGCTTTGAAAACCTAAGCCATGTCGCCATGTTCTCTTTCAACTGAAGAGGCTTTATCCTGGTTACCCTTCCAAACAAGCCATACTCATTCAGTCTTTTTCAATCCGTACTGTCATGAACTTTAAAGGTGTAGCATGTTACAAAATCAAAGGTCAATGGCAGAAAATTTTATACAGTATATCATTCAAAACTGTGCTTCTATTGGTATATAATCAATCAACTAAACTTTTTTTATTATCTTAGAATGAGCCATTTATATCTACATCCGGTGGGTATATATACTGTATGCTAGCTGACATATTTATGCCACCATTTTTACTATGGTGTCTCTGAATGGACAAACAACTCTGTGTGAAGTAAGAACCCTCTGAGCTTTAAACTGCTGTACCAGTGTTCTGATGATTTGGCATCAGAATACCATACCAGCCTTATCTGCTGGTTTATCCTACTTTATACCATTTTGATAGGTGGGGTAAACTGATAAAACACAGTTAAAGTGGACATATCATGCTTTTCCATCCTTCCTTTTCACATGTAAATCATTAATTTATGGTCTATCTAAAGTTGAACTGCAATGCTTTGGTCTGAATTCCTGGTTATTCTAGCTCCGCTCACCTCTTGTTAACCCCTGTTCTAAGGCGCGTCTTTAGAGCGACTCGTTTTGATTCGGTCTCTTTAAATGTGAATGAGACATTTCATGCCACGCCTCCCTCCAGGTCGCAGAGAGTTCCACTCCACCCTATTCGGTCATATTTGTAGTTTGATAGCAGCGATACGATTATCTACCGGCAGAGAAACTTTTTATTGGCAAGTTTACTAGAGATGTCAACAACGCAAAATGTGTCCGTCCAGCCTTACATTTTCGAAACTTCCTCTCTCCCTTTCTGTTCGTCCCTCACTGATAAGTTCCTCATACACTTTCATGTATTTTTCATCATCCCATGCCATCTCTACAGCTGTTGTCCCCTCACCTCCAACACTACTTTTTCCACTCTACCACAATATGAATAAGATAAACAAGGCCTCAACATTGTTAAGGAGTTAGCCAATGCGAGCGTCACGAAAGTCACTGAATGCATTTGGATCATGTGTTCCACTACACAAAACAGCAAAAAAAAAAGCCAAATCATTTTATTCAAGGCACACAGTACAGTTATATCCTCAGGTAGGAAGCTAAAAGTTAGCACACAGCACTAACAGAAGCAGAAGACACAATGCTAATACTATTAGAACAACGGCAAATACATCATATCAACACACAAAATGCATGTCTTAAAATAAAGATTGACATAATTTTAGTGTTATTTGGAGCTTACCGATCTGTGTGCGTAGTTTCCATCAAGAGAAGGAACTGACCCCTCATTCAGATGCAGTTTTTCTGCAAATCTATCTTAATGCTTGGGTTGGTAAACTCAACAGCCGCACATTTTAAATTGTCTACTGGTAACTTAACATGGACTACAGAATCGCTTCAAGAATTTTTTTTTTTTTTTTTTTTAAATAGCGGCTTCACAAAATTACCCAGAAGTCCATGACCTTATTTAGCAGACCCACAGCAAATACTGTGATGTAATAGATAAGAAAACTTAATAGAGAATAGAGAAAACAAAACAGACTGAAAAATATGACCCAAAAAGTATATAAAAATATTTACACAGCATCAGGACAGAATGTATTTAAATTTTCTGCATTGATAAACACTAATAGTGCACAAAAACTTGTATTTAAGTACTAAAAAAAAGTGTATTTTTCATGATATAGCCCCTTTAAGAGGAATGCTGTTTTTGATAGGTTGGTTACACTGATATTAATATTGAACTTACCTATTCTATCAGTCTCACTCAGTTTGGCAGAAGACACTGGATGCTAATGCTACAAAACATTTTTAAATGACCTTATGACCTCATTTGCAAAAAAATTAGCAAAACCTGCAATATAATATACAAAACTAACCACTAATGGCATTACAGTCGGTCATATGCTGACACAGTTTCTAAGCAGGATGGGTCATTTGTGGTTTTCAGTGCTAGGCATGAACATTATCCAAAAGAATGTCATGCCTATGCTTATGTCAAATTTTTAGAACACTAGCTTTGTTTAATGGTTACTAGAGCACCGTTTAGCATCAGTAACAGCTTAAAAGGTAGATAGAAGAAGACAGTACACGTGCACAATTTTGAAGCAAGCACAGTCATTGCTGCACCTGAGGCCACTGGATCCACTGACAAATGAAAAGGTTTTTATATCTGCAAAGATTTTGGCTACTAACGTTTCTGTCTATTCACAACTGTGCTTGGCATTTAAGGTTGTTGCTATGCCAATCTTCACCACTGGATGTCAGTAATTTTTAGACACTGCACCTTTAACTTTTAACATGCAAGGCCTGTAGAGTCTGAGATGTAGCTCTTGGATTTTTGCAGTTTCTCTGAGAATTGCACAGTTTTGGACTGAACTTGCTGGGAAATCCACTCTTGGGAAGACTGACACCTCTCTTGAATGTTTTTCACTTCTCAAAACAAACTCCAAACAGTTTGGAAATAGCATTAGAAGTTTTTCTAGATTGATGGGAAGCAAAGATTATGACTAAGATCATTGCTGATGTCTTTCCTCCTTGTCATTGTGTGAACACCCTTCTAAAAGGGTCAGAACTGCCAAAACCCAGCAGCACCTGTTGCTTCTTTCCTATGTATGCAGTTACAGTGGATTTATCATAACAGTGGAGGTTTTGACTTCTTTTTTTCACTCCTTCAGATTTTTAGCTTTATTTAATTAAATAATTGTTGCATGTGGGAAAGGGGCAATGGATAGATGGCAAGTCACAGAACAATGCACTGAATTGAAGGAATAAAATCTAATGTACCAATTGTTTCACAGTGGTTACCTCCTAATGCACATATAAGCACAACCACACCTTCACAACCCTGCAGCAAAATGCTGAATCGTCAGGGTTTTATGTGAAAGTGCACATTCTGCTGACTAAGCTTGTATGTGTGATAGTAATTTGAGCAGAATGGTTTATAGTCCCCACACCCACACACTGTCATTGGCTGGCTCTCTAGCTCAACAAAGCAGAAACAAGGAAAAACTAGTATACAGGGATGTATTGCAAAGAAACAAACCACCACACTCTTTTCTTGGGTTATAAGACATAACTGAGGTCAGAGGTGATCATTTCGGCCCACATATGTTCATAGGCAAGACAAGGCTAATTTATTTGTATAGCACATTTCAGCAGCCAGTGTAAAGACCTCAGAGCTGGACTGATGTGATCCATTTTCTTGGTCTTAGTGAGGGCTCGAGTGGCAGAGTTCTGAATAAGCTGCAGGTATCTAATTGATTTTTTAGGTAGACCTGTAAAAACACTGTTACAATAATAAAGCAGACTGAAGATGAAAGCATTGACTAGTTTTTCCAGGTCCTGCTAAGACATCTTTTACCCATGATATGTTCTTAAGGTGATAGTAGGCTGATTTAGTAATTCCCTTAATGTGTTTTTTAAAGTTAAGGTCTGAGTCCATCAATACACCCAGATTTCTGGCCTGGTTGGTGGTTTTTACGTGTATAGACTGAAGCTCTGTGGTGATCTTTGATTGTTTCTCTCAATGCATTTGCCAAGCGGGCCTCGGTCTCCTGGTGACACTGTAATATATATCTCTGTATCATCTGCGTAGCTATGTTAACTAATTTTGTTTTTCTTTATGACCTGTGCCAGTGGGAGCATGTAGATGTTAAACAGAAGAGGCCCCAGGATGGAACCTTGGGGAACTCCACGTGTAATTTTTGTCTGCTCAGATGTAAAGTTACCTATTGACACAAAGTACTTCCTGTTCTCTAAATAAGATGTAAACCAGTGTAGTGCAGTGCCAGAGAGGCTCACGCAGTTCTCCAGTTGTTTAAGCAATATATTGTGGTTGACTTTATCAAATGCAGCACTGAGGTCCAGTAAGACTAAAACTGACATGATCATACATACCACAAATATTTGTGCCTTTTTAAATATGAAAATCAACTATGCAACTCCTTAAAAACCACTAAAAACATGCAGTGGGTTAGAAGTAGACAAATTAAATACTTCCATTTAATTTGTTAATAAAATTAAAATCTATATTCCAGCACATTTAAATGTTAGAGCAGCATTTTGTGTTAGAAGGAGAAAGAAAATAGAAAGGACAGACATAAAAAATGATGAATCAGATGAAAACTATTCCCAGAAAAAGTGCAGAAACAGTATCTCTGTGTCTGCTGCCAGCTCTTATCTACTGAAGATGTTATCTCAACCAGGTTCAACAAAAGACTGGAGATTCTTCTTTTCTTTTAAACATAATGAGGCAGGTCCAGAATTATTGGATTCTTTGATAAAGAGAAAAATAACTGCACCAGTGTAAAACACTGACTTAATGTAAATAAATGGACAATCTAAAAAAAAGTGTTTAGCTTCTGTATATGGAATACTTTTAAAGTGTAATTTCTGTCTATACACACCTATGCAGAAGTTACTTCTAACACATTTTGTCCCAAAAGTAGCCGACTATCAGCCCACAACAAGACAATTTAGTTCAGGAAGACATAAAAGAACTAAATTTTCTGCTGTTTTAACCAGTGAACACAACTAGTTAACCAGCTAGTGGAAACACTGTCGTCAGAAACTAATTTCCATAAATGTAATGAGATCAACTAAAATGGTAGTAAAACAACTGTTTTGTTGGTGTGTTTTTTATCATTTCATCATAACTTTGCAAACAGCTAGTGTGTTGACCGCTAACTGGCTTGTATGGATGAGACTTACTGGGTTTAATGGGTCTCTTTCCCCAGAACAGAACCTCAGTTATGTAAAAGCAGTGCAGCTTACCTAAACTTCTACCATCATCATCATCATTCACTGCAGCTGATGAAGGGCCTGCTTTGACAGGTAGATGCATCCACTGGCATGGAGCCAAAAAGGGTTTAAAGTATCTTATTGGTTAAGCCTGGTGTCAGTTATGAACATACCAATGAGCCGCACATCAACATGCTTCGTGGGCCGGTGGTCTAGAAAGAAAATAGACTATTTGGATGAATGAATTACTCAGACGCAAGGATCACAGCAAAATGGGGTGGTGTTAAGAAATTTTAGCAGACTGGCCCGATGTTAGTTGGGCCGCCAATCTACTGAGTAATGTGGAGCAGTCAGACCAATAAATATACTAATAAAAAAAAAACAATGTTGGCCCACCGGGAAAATGTCCAGTATGCCAGATGGCCGGTCCATCCCTGATTGAGAAACAACTATATGAAACTAGAAAAATTTTTCCCTCATTTTTGAGGAAATGCTAATTCTTATACATAAATGAGAATACTCCCAAAACTGAGTCATGATGGGGCGTAAGTGTTTCTTTTTACGACGTGGCCCTTGAGGGTGTTTGAGGTGGGAAAGGCCTGATCCTGGGTCAGTTACAATGAGCCAGTACCTCCAAAACACTTTTAAAAAATATGGGTTTCGACCAACCTAATTAGTTTCAGATGTTTTTATTTATTTATTTATATATATATATATATATATATATATATTTTTTTTTTTTTTATTATTTTTTAATTATTTTTTTTTTTTTTTTTTTTTGAAACATAAGGCGCCTTTCATTCTTCACATCATTTTCTGAGATCGTATTTGTGAGGATCTTTCCAAAGCACAGAGAAGAAAAAGAAATCTTTCATTTGAAGATTCATCTGGCTGGAAACTATAGTTTGAGGTGAAGACGTGCTTTGAAACCAAGACTGATTTCTCCTAAATAGCTGCCCGGTGTCAAAGCAACATTTGCACCAGACGGACACCCACGCAAGTGGTTATGATTCTGGATCAATGCAACATAGTGCATTTCCAAAGTTAATAATTTCTTTGCTTTGAGGGGGTTTTCCCTTTTCTATTGAAAAAGGCAGAGATAATTGCCAGCATGAATGAACATTACCACCACCATTTATTTCCTGCACTTAAGTCAGCACCGATTCCATTACACAATTATTATTTAGTCTATGAATCCTGCCAAAGGTAATAAGCAATCAAGACGATCTCAATGATGGAGCTTGAACTCCTAGATGCAATCATTTAAAAAATGATGCAAGAAAATGAACTTCTCTTTTTAAAACCTTTTTTCAAAAGTTTTCCACCATTTTTGCACCTTTGAAACAGAATATGTTGTAAAGTCCACCACCTGTTAGTGCGAAAAATGGTTATTTCTGGGTGATTGCAGCTCTCCATTAACAGGATATAATAAAATATCTTGTTACAAAGGATATTTTCTTCAGGATGAATCATAATTAAATGTCTACACGTGGGAAAGGTTGTGTCCAATTCCATGAACTGTGAGCCATATTAAAGCTCATGGTTGGTTCATTTCCAAGTAAAACATAGATAAAACACAGTCGTCCAAGAGACAGACAAAAGATCTGTTTACTTAGTTACACACATTATGACCTTTCCAAAAGTATCAGCAAAAGCTGCCTTTTGTACTCTCTCCTCACCTGCGCCTTAAGCAACAGAAACCTGGAATTGATACCAATAATATGAGAGTTTTACAATAGGGAAAAGACACAAGGCTATCAGGCTGTTTCTAGTGAAGAGGTAACACTATATCCCTATACATAACACTTCGATCATGTTGCTGCTATCATTAGCCTTATGATGGGATCAGAGTACAAAACATTGATCTTGACAGATGGTTGTCTCGAAATGTCAAATTAGATGAATATTTAGGTAGACTAAAGTTCAAGTTAAACCGAGAACAGTACAAGATTGATGTCTTGACATTGTGATGTGGAAAGGTGATCATGCATGAGGTGCCGGAGACATCTGGGATCAGGAATGTCAACAACTCGGGCATGTAGTGTCAAAAGTTTCACTGTAAGTGTTGTAAAAGCAGCAGAAGTTGTCTTCTATTATGATGCAACACAGTTAACACATGCTTGAGGATTACATTTTCTTGATAGATGGTCATAGTCCTGCAGATGAGGTTGATCCTGACCTGTAGCATGCTAGGTGTTGGGATCAAATGATATTTAGTATGATACTATTTTTGATTTTAAGCTAAATAGCTGCACAACCATATTTAAAGTGAATTGTCTTAACACTGGTTGAGGATGACCTCATTCTCATCAGTTTCAGCTTGTTTGATTAATGCTAATCAGCTAACTTTAGCACTGACACACTTTAAGTGTTGTTGGTTTGTGTCTTCTGTCTTACTGCCCTGAAATTAGTCAGATTACTACTACTGCACCTCATGACTCTGAATCAAATTGTGGAGGAATGTAAAAGTGATAAAGTTTGTGACATGTGCTTAACTGCTATTGTAGATTTTCTGATGAGGTTAGACTCCCAAAACTAAATATTTCAAAACCTTACCAAGGAATCCTGTTGCCTAAATTCATCACTGTCATGTAAAAACACACCATTTGGTTGGCAGCAGGATAATGCACAGAGAAGGATGAAATGTTCAGGATTTACTAACTAAAAGGTAAAACTTCAGCAGGATGAATTTAAAGCTGTGAAGCTGCTTCCTTCTAAACACAGAAGGAACAATATGTGATGAATATCAGCATCAGGTGAACAGACAGAAAGCAGGATTAGAATCTCACAGCTTCTAGATGGTGAGGAGAGAGAAATATTCACAATATGCACAATAACTTCCATCCATGCACCTTCAGTGCTTCATTATCCAGGTTTCTGGCCTATAATGTCTCTAAACTTTCATTTTCAGCCTCCGCTACCGGGAGATAAGGGGTTAACATCTCGTTCCGGGTGTAACGTCAGGTCTGTAGATGTAACTATAAACATGTGTGGTATCCACAGAAAGTCCAGAATCTCAGCTACCAGCTCAGTAAAACCATTTCTATCACCACCAAACACAGTTGAGACAACAAATTATTTAAAGAGCAGCTACACAAAGTTCGAAAAATATGTAAACACAAATTATGTCTCCCCGTGTCCACCCCACGGCACGAACATGAACAAACAACTCCTCTACTAAAAGCTCACATCTCACAGATTCCACAGCTTTAAGTTTCATCTCGCTATGACCAAGATTCACCGAACCAGAGGTAGAAGAAGACCCGATTTGTGCTTCACGTTTGTAAAAGTCAGAAAGCATGTCTTACCTTTACTGTCTTGCATAAATTAAAACCGCATTTATTAAAAAAAATAATAATAAAAAAGTTTCCCGTCCAAAAATTACGATCTTCTGTCCATCTGCATGTATTTTGACAAAGAGAAATGTTGGTTCTTTTTTTGTTCTTCCTGTTCCCGACAGAAAACATCTCTTTATTTTAATAAACCCGCTCTCTCCCGATCACGTCAGACGCACCGCTGCAGCAGGGAAGAGAGACATGGACGCCATGTTTCTGTCATCAAAGCCAGCGGCCAGCAAAAAAAAAAAAAAAAAAATTAACGCACGATTAAAAAAATTAACGGCGTTAATTAAGTGTTGCGTTAATGCGCGATTAACGCGTTAACGTGCCCAGCATTAATATAGATATATAACTCATTATCATAAACCAGTGGTATTGTATTGATTGGAAAATGTTTGCTATCCCCCATCCCAAGTGGATATGGAGCTGACAAATCTGCAGCAATGATGCCGTCACATCAATATGAAGCCAAATCTCTGAGGAATGTTTCCAACACCTTGTTGAATCTATGTCTGCAAGAATTAAAGCAATTCTGAAGGCAAAAAGGAGGTCCAACGCAGTGCTAGCAGTGTACCTAATAATGTATCCTATGGGTGTAAATCAGATATTAAAATCACCTTATGCAATTTCTGCAGGATGCTCATAAAAGCATGATTCTCACATGTTCAAATGCCATCAAAAAAAATTTAAAGAAATATTTTTTGCTTACTTTAGAGCAAGTGTAAACAATACTGGCCTGAAAACCACTATATCACAAAGTAACCATTTATTCAAACGATGATCCTACACATGGTGCCCTTAATTTTCCATTAGAATAGCACCACTAATATCTCCTGGTACTTCTTTATGAAAAAAAAAGAAGAAAATCTTTAAAGCCACAGTTCAGATGAGCGTTTTGGATCTGGACTCAAATTCACAGCTGCACATGATCATATGAAAAAATAATATTACTTGATGCTCTTGATGCTAGTTCATTTTTTATGGTGGAAAGCAACCATATTGTTCCCACAAAGTACTAGCACAAGCAAGCAATCTCAGCATCTGCCAAAGTATGTAATGAATCACTGGCATTGGTCATCAAACCCATCAATCGCCTAAATACATACAATACAAACTGTTGCATGGATACAAAACACATGTACACACCTGTGTCTGCTACATTCAGAAACTTATAATCCCAAGTGTGCTTGGAAAACCCTGCGTAAAGGAAGTGAAGGAGCATAATTCACACTTCGCTCAACAGTAACTGTCAGAGACACCCTTGAGCAAAGTAGTAGATCGACAGCTACACCAGTTGAGCTGCTCAGCAGTCACCAGCAGAAGGCTGTGGTTTCGCTGAGCAGCTCCCAGTTGTGATGCAGTGAAATTTTATGAGCAGGGAGATGCAGACAGGAGAGCATGCCTGCTCAGCAAAACTTTGCTGGATAAATAAAGCTGAGAAAAATAAACAAATGAGTCATTGGGGACTCAAGGTGCTACAAGCAGATCTCAGCACACATTGCTGATCCAGAGCTGAACTCGATGCAGTGAGCTGTTTGCCTGGAGGGGGATTTAATTATGTTGCTGGTGAAATCCCTTTTCTTGCTGAGCTGACAAAGAAAAAGAATTTGCTTTGCCTGGAGAGGACTGACAGCATGGTTGAAGTGTGTCTATGAACTACGCTGCCACGATTTTTAATTTAACACAGTTTATGTGTTCATCAGCAGCTGTTTTAAACTCATCTTAAGGTTCAGCATGTATAAAAATATAAATATAACCAAAAATAATCTCTCTGATGGAGACCTCACTGAGAGTGAATTGACAAAACAAGGTGAAGAGATTCATGACTTTAACTAAAAATGATTTTGCATTTAACCTGTTCTCATTAAGAGCTCATCTGTTAGTGAATGCAAAGACTACCCCTGAAACATAGAAGTTTTCCCAAGCTAGTAACATGACACCTGTGGGATGTGTTGCCATGGGCAACATTGAAAATGTTAGTAAAATTTCCCACATCAGTCAGTTGCATTGTGTAGTTGGATATTGGATATTACCCAACCAAACTTAAACCGAATCTTTAAATGCCTAACCTTAGATTGTTCCATTTTCTACTACTTATCCAATGTAAGATCACAGAAGCAACAGGTTCAGAAGGGAGACCCAGGCATCTCTCTCCCCAGTGACACTCACCAGTTCCTCCTGGGGGATTCGAAAGCATTCCCAGACCAGAAGGGATATATAATCCCTAAAGTTTGTTCTGGCTCTACCCTGGAGTCTCCTTCCAGTAGGATGAGCTCAGAGAACTCCCATAGGAAGACAATCAGTAAGTATGCTAATAACATGCCCATGCTCAGCTCACTTCTTTTGATATGGAAGAGCAGCAGCTCTACACTACACTCCTTCTAGATGAGTGAACTCCTCACCTGATCGCTCACGCTGAGCCTGGTCATCTTCCTAAAGGAAGCTCATTTCAGCCACTTGTATCTGTGATCTCATTCTTTCAGGTCGATTCTTTTTTTTTTTTTTTTTTTAAGTTTCTTTCAGTTTGATTCTTAAATTTCGTGATCATAGGTGAGGGTTGGGACATAAATGAACCAGTAAATCAGGACTTTGCCTTTCAGTTCCACTTTTGCTTCATCATGATAGACTGGATGAGCACCCTCATTACTGCACTGGCATCCTTAGACATGTATTTTAAAGGTAGGATTCATATATTCTCTGTACCGCTTAGTCCATCACAGGTCACGGGTGAGCTGGAGCCTATCCCAGCATTTTGGCAGGTTAGAGGCAGGGTACACCCTGGACAGGTCACCAGTCCAATGCAGGGCCAACATAGATAGGGACAAACAACCATTCACACACACACTCACTCCTATGGAGAATTTAGTGACCAGTTAACCTAACATGCATGTCTTTGGAGGTAGGATAAAGGTAGGATAAGAGATGTTTTCCAGAGGCATTCTTTAGGCTATGTTCACATGGCACCGAAGCTGGTTCAGGTGTGAAAACAGTGTGAAAACAGTGGCGAAAACTAGGAGAAAGGCTTCAACATCCCCACAACACCACTGTAGTACATACTACAAGGTTGTGGGGGGTGCTAAAGAGCTAGAGCAACACAATGCATGTGCAGATAAAGGCTCACTGTGCGCTGCAGAAAGTTCACATTGGAAGCAGAGAAGAGAAGATAGCTGAGGATTCACCGCGAGGCAAAAGAGAAACATTTGAGGAAGGGTGGATTGGGAATCAGAATGTGTTTGTCACACTGACGTCATATCCTTGAGTTGTGCGGCTTCGCTGTCCACACAGTACCATAAACGGTAGGGGTGTCAAATCCAATTTGGTACCTAGTACCTAGTAGTATCAATACTATCTGTATTTGGATTGATATGCCCACCCTCACTACACAGTATAGGTGATGAGATGGGAATGGCTATATGATGTGGTGTCACATATAAGAACACAATGTGTCCTCTATTGCACAATTCTTCCACACACTCAGTGCTAATCGATAGCTTTATCGATCCAGTTCTTTTAACATCTGACAATGTTGGCTGAGGAAAGAAGGCTGAGCTCTAATTTGAACGGCTTACACACAGGCAACCCAAGTTTAAATGCTCCCTCTATGGAGATGATTTGCTTCTGTGTGTCTCTGACCCACACAACTCATTTCAACAAATTCTCTCTATTTTGCAAAGATTTAGTTCTTTTTCAGGTTATAAGATCAATATCTCTTAAAGTGAGGGCTTTCATTTAACTCCACAGCTTTGATATTACAACAGTCAGATCTCCCTTTTAAACTGAGTTTTTTTTTTTTTTTTTTTTTTTTTTTTGGTTTTAAGCATCTGGGGATTAACACCACCTAATTTTCAGGTACATTACTGGGCAGCAAATATTCAAAATATTGCTTTTTGGTTTAATTTGCCTGATCTGCCACAATATAAATTAGAAGCACAGTCATATATTGTTACTTCTTTGTGCGGTTTGACTTGTTCTTCTATTCCAAGCAATCCCTTTGGCTTTATAGATAAAATAGTCAGCTCTAAAGTAAAAAACTGGCAGCAGTTTAGGAAGCATTGAAAGATTACCTGAAAATCAATCTGTTGAATAATCATTTACTTTCCTTCTTTATCGTCATAATCATCTTTTTCTGTTTGGCATGATTGAGATCGTTTACAGATTTTTACACAGGTGTTTAGCTTTTTTTAATTCATCTTCTAAATTTTCTTTGTCACATAGGACCATGTAGGTTTGGATTTTTTTTTCTCCCTCAATAATAAAAACCTTCATATAAAAACTGTATTTTGTGTTTTCTTGTGTTGTCTTTGAGTTATATTTAAATTTGTTTGATCTGAAACATTTACATGTGACAAAGAAGCAAAACAAAAAAAAAAAAGGAAACAGGAAGGAGCAAATGCTTTTTCAAACCACTGTATTTTTCCTTGTGTGTCCAGTGAGCATCTTGAGAGGCAAAGGGAAGCATAAAATCAAAGGCCTTCATGCTGCCTAAGAATATGAACAGTGTTGTATTTCCTTGAGTCTCTTGTTTTTTGTTTTTTTGGTGTGTTTTTTCTGAATTGATCACTTAATCAGTATACAAAATTTTAATTTACATCTATACCAGTTCATTTTTTTTCTAAAACTACTCTTACATTTGCTAAAATTTGCCTTATGTTTTTTGTTGTTGTTGTTTTGTTTGTTTGTTTGTTTGGTTGGTTGGTTGGTTGGTTGGTTGGTTGGTTGGTTGGTTGGTTGGTTGGTTGGTTGGTTGTTTTTTTTTTGTTTGTTTGTTTTTTTTGCACATTGTCCAATTTAAAACTTATAAATTAATTATGAATATGTATTTTAATTTCCCTTTAGTGTATGGTTACTATTTTTACTACATCCAGGCTTTAGTAAGTCTTCAAAGGATTAAGAAGGAGGCCAAAGAGCTGGCTAGCAAACAACAGAAATTTGAGCGTATCACTAATCAGATTCACTCTGTAAAGCTTTTTATGCAATTCTTGTAATTTCTTGGCAGTTTCTTTGTAACTTTCCTGGAAAGCACTATGTAATCTCATGCTCAGTGTCTGTTCATTTAACTGAAAGCAGCTGTATTAATTCCAATGAAATGCAGTTAAAAGAAATCTGATCCAGTTCATAGTCTTTTCTTGAACGTAAGCAAGGCGTATTTGTGTTTAAACAAACCAGACAGGAGCTGAAAGTGATTAAACAGAATTATAAAACTTTATTAATGGGTAGCACAATTACACTAAGTGCATTCAATCATTTATATAGTCATGAAATATTTAAGACTAATATAACACAACAGCTTTTTAAAGCTGCATTTAATCAATAACAGATAAACTTTACTTAAAAGCACTATTTACTTCCTGATTTCGGTATAGGCAACATTACTTGTTCAAAGTTAGTAAAACATCAGATAGCGGTAAAATGCACTCTTTTTACAGCATGAATGTATAACTGGAATTACCAAAATTTTCAGCCTCTCCTGGAGTCCCCCCTCCCTATACTAAATTTAATCACTTCACCAAGTGACCTATTGTTTTTCAAATCAGACACTCAACCACAGCTTTTAACTGTACCACAGAAATTGTCGCTTTTAACTTTACCTTCAGTTCAGATCTGTAATGATGAATATATCTTAGTGCTAAATCTTTATTCTGTATACATTAGATGCATTAAAACACTAGAACAGCTAAGATGGTCATTTTGCAGCAGCACCGATATCCTAAAGTACCTGTGGTCACAACCACTGTTAAGAATGGTTACAGCCACTCTCAAAGTGGCTTCAGCCACCTAGGGAGTGGTCGCTACCACTCTGGGTGTTCACTGCCACTGTCAAAACAGCTGCATGCCGGCTGCTACTGTTTTCAGAATGGTTAATGAAGGTTGCAGTTGCTTGGCAAATGATACATACACTTTGCTGTGTCTTTCAGAATGTTTTTTAAAATATGCTATCAAGTTCAGAATGTGCACAGCCAGAGTCAAGTTTGCTGATTCAGGTCCCAGCCACTATCAGACTGGTCACAGTCACTGTTTTTGCGTTTGCGACTGCTCTATCAGCGCTACCACGTTCAGAAATGCAAGACTCAGATTTTGAAATAAACTGCAGGCAGAACCAGAAGTGATGATAGTATATCACCAGCTTAAGTTGAAGCCTGATGCAGTGTGTTTCTTTAGACTTTAGAGTGATAAAGACCTCTATGGTTTGTTGTTTCCCCTACAGACAGTTTTGAATACCTGTTTATATCCATAAATTACAGTGGCCAGGAAGTGCAAAATAATACTACATCGAGTGAAACACTTACATTGTTGTGATGCACATTTATGTCATAGAAACTATGTTTACATGTGCAAAACAAAATGTAATGCCAAAGGGCAAAACAACTTCACATTTCAGAAAAAAACAACTGTTGTCTGTCTCTGATAGATCAGCTGAGCACTTTGATAGATCAGCTGCTGTGTGAAATCCTTTTGGTATGAGCGATCTGAAAATACAGATGGCGTTTATGTTATATTTCAATACAAATATAATTTCCTTTAGTGCACTCAATAAAAACCGTCAACAGAGACCTGAGCTGAAAGTTAGAGCTGGAAGGGGGTGGAATTCTTCCAGGAAGGGACTAATAGGGCATTTATGTTAGAGCACATATTTTCTGAGGTGTGAAATGAAATCCCTGGGGACTGGTACGGGCTCAAAACTTCACCAATATTGGAAACCATCTTGTTGCTTACTTTGGCTTACTTTTTGTCTCCTTCTCACTGAGTTTAGACAATCACTTCGTTTGGTTATAACTAGTATATATTTTGTTTACAACATGGCAGCCACCATCATGAGCACCATTTTTTACAATTCACATGCAGTTCTTCAAATGGCCGCTAAAGGTAGCACATTCTGAAAACATAACTATAGGCCATTTCATATGGGGGAAACAAGTTAGTCCCCTCTGAGCCACTGTAGAAACGTGGAAGTGCAAAATTTATCACAAAGAAGAGAGCCCATTATTGTCAACACTTATGGTAATAAAGGGCTTGACTTTCTATTTCTGTCTGTAGATCACCCTAAACACACCAGACTTTAAAGTAAAGGAAATTAAAAGTTGAATTACAATAATTGCTGCAGTTACATTTGAGTTTTTGACATTTCCATGCAGCTTTGAATAAGTGTTGGTCAAAAGTTTAACATGCACAAACGATGAATTGCCATTTTATCCATAAGTTCGGTAGCAGCAGGCCAGCAAAGTTTTACAGTACAGAACAATTATGACCACTGTCTGAGACATTGAAATTCACTGTTCACACAAAAGCGGCAGGAGTGTGTAAGTAGTACCTCTAATGTCACTCAGACAGCCCACTTGATAACATATCTCTCCCAGTGCTCTACTGGCAGATCAGCCTCCACATCTTTCTATCAATCTGGCCTCATCCATCAACCTGATCTAGAGATTTCTTCCTTTGAATGTGTAGCACAACTTAGAAAGATGGGCCAACTCTTTCTGTATGCAACATATTTAATTTGTTTCCAGGGGCTGAAAAACATGAAAACACACATTAACTAGAGCTTGATGCAGCATCTGTTCAGATTACGTGCTGATGATTCTTCTTCTGCTGTACACAACATCAGCGACTCAAAACACGCTGGTACAACATGTCCCCAAAATCACAAAACATTCCCATTACCAGTTGAACAGTCTTATAATTTACACCGATGCATTTATGAACTTTTCTTCTATTGTTTTTAACCCAAGCTAACTTTTTAAACACTAATAATTAATAATATGAAAAATATTTATGTTGTTGTTAACCCTGCCATGGTTCTAACATGTGTTCTAGTGAGCTAATAAACCATACGGTCAACACCTGAACCACGTGGATATCCATACTCGTCCGTCTTATTTAGCCACTGTATTAGCTTTCTAGAATGAGTCCACACATGTACACACCGTTGAATCGCCACATCTAATGTGTTTATGTCTGAAAACCTCTTTTAAAATTCGTTTTACATATCTTTTCAAGTACCCAGTGACTTGTACATTACTGTTGTGCATAGCTAAGCGTTTATTTTATGACCTCGTCTATTTAATAAACTCCAACTGTACTCTGGTTTATCGCTACGCGCCCCAGACTCCCATCCGCCATTATACAACGTGGTGGCTGAATCGCTTTCTGCTCATAAACGTATCCACATGCATTTTAGCTCATTGCCTTTTATTCGCCAGGGCACTAAAGAACCACTACTGTAAACATCCTGTGTCTCACAACCAGCTTACCTGAAAAACATGAAAACACACGTTAACTAGAGCTTGATGCAGCATCTGTTCAGATTACGTGCTGATGATTCTTCTTCTGCTGTACACAACATCAGCGACTCATCTACTTATCAGCAACTCAAAACACCAAGCGCCCTCTGCAGGCGTAACCTGGTATTGCATTATTCTATACCGCACAGTACTCTTTTCAGTAGTGGACAATAGAGGCAAGTTTTAATAGGGGGGGACTATTTTTAGGCATCATTAACTCCTTCTGCCACAAATGCACAGTATGTCCTGTGCTTACAGGTTGCAGGTACTGTCAAAGAAATAATGGCTATTTACAATGTGGGATGTGGTCAGGGGCCCCAAAGGTTTAGATGTGCATCTGTGAATTTGTGAATGTGAATTTGGAGAACTAAATTTACCTGCTTCTTTTCTTTTTCTGCAATCTAAACAAAAGTTAAAATAGTGTATCATTATTTAAGCCTCTGAAGTTTTATCATCTCATCTCAGTGGTCCTTGACCCTGAAAAAGCTTCCTAAGACAAACTGTAACATCTTGAGAGCAATGAAAGCAATTTCCCTCTTCCTCCTACTCTGTTTTGCAGGGTTGATGGTGTTATGCATGTTTTAAAACTCACAACCCTCCCACACAACCATCTGCTATCACACTGCACGTTGCACACTCTTGCAATCAGATTCATCTGATCCTGCAGAAGTTTGTTCAGATAACTTTTCTTGAAGCAGATTGAGAAAGTTATCAAATGCAATGAAATCCCTTTTACAAGCTATCTTAACAGTTTAGTAGTGAAAAATTAAAGACAAAATGGGAATTATGATGCTGCAGCATGCTTGGTAACAAACCACCCCTCCTCCCTTTTCTTTCTCTGATCTGCTTTAATAGGATTTGTGGGCCTGGATTTGGCATGGCAGCTGTACAAGGCACCAAGCTCCCAAGCACACCGTATCTGTTTGCTTTGGATACTGATGTTGCTTTGAACCTCCAGGAAAAGAATAATATTTTTTTGTAATTAAAAGCAGCATGTTACGTCTTTTGGCTGAGTGAGGGAGCTGGTTTGCAAACATAGAGAGACAGAAAACTTTGCTTCTTCACTGGCAGAGTAGAGTGCTGGTCGACTAGGATCAGCTGGATGGAAGTGGTAGGAAGAGCATCTTTCAACTATGAAAAATAAAGTTCGGGCTCTTGTGGTGGTGCAAATTTACACCACTTAAAGGCCCCTGCTGTGCTCAGTGAATCATTAAGTTTACATTCCGTCAGTGACTGTCTTCCAGACACAACAAAATAAAAACTGCAAAACATGACGTGTATGAGAGTCACAGAACTTATGAGTCTTGTCTAGGCAAGGTGTCAAAGAGACATTTCGGGGGTTAAATTGCCCCATATTCTTGAAATCATGAACAATGTCAGAGGGTTTATATACTTAGTTTGTGCACCAATTGATTTGGCCTCAACAAGAGTACAAGCATCATAATCCCTAAGAAATTCCACAAACTAAAGCTATAATCTTGGAAAGCTCTTACACGCTTGCTTTCTAATGGGCTAAAAACAATTGGATTTAGGTTTAAATCTAAAAGGAATACAGGTACTTTTCCAGGATTCAGGTGAAAATCTTACATTTGCTGGGGCAACAGACAGAGAAGAACATTCACTGTAAGGAGGCAGATGCCATTTGCACAATGGCCAAAACGTTAGTATGTGGATGACACACATCCGCCTCTGGCCAAAAAACAGGAGAGGTAGTGTATGTGCAGTGAGGGAAAAGGTAAAACCCCCTGACACATTTCTATCAACTCCTGAGTGTGACTGTAAGCGCTTTGTCTTTGCCAAGAAGCCTGACTAAGGCCCAACTTATGACATGTCATACAATCAAGACTGTAGTGGGTATTAAGACGTGTCAGTGACAGCATAGTGAAAAGTTTGTTTAGCATTGTTTTTCTTTTCAGATGTTTGCAGGCTCAGTGTTATACTTTGTTCAGCTCTTGACTGATCAAGTGAGTTAAGACATTTTTCAAAATCTGCTTAAGCAATTGAATTATTGGCTAAAATATGTAATTTGTTTATCCAACTGTAAATTTCCTTTTATGTGTTTATAAGTCGATTGCTAATTTGTTTTCATATGTAGCAGAAATAACAAGTCCAGCAAGATGCCATAAAATAAGACATAAGCAAACAATCTGATCATATTTAAAGTGGTAGTAAAATTGACTTCTCTTCCAGTGATTAAAGAGAGGGTGCTGATTCCACACACAAAGTGTGGCATTGATGCATAAAACTGTTGCTAAGATATGACCTCACTTCCTGTTTAGCCAATTTCTATAAAAAATTAAGCAAAAAACTGTTTTGAAACTTTAAATCCCATCTGACAAAGACAATTTCTGACTATTTTGTAAAAAAAAAGAAAGTGTAAATCAAAACATATCTAAAGATAAATTGTAACAATTAGTCTTACATAAGATGTGTCTTTTGATTGGCTGTGGCTCCTTTTAAAATAAGCTATTTAAATTATAAAGCTTTCTAAAGATCATCTATTGTGATGAGGATTAAAAAAAAATCAGCCCTGTGAGGAAGTGTTTTATAAAGTCCACAATGGTGGAAAATCCAATTTAGCTGAATAACCTCTTGTACTATAGTGGTGTACACTTCTTTGGGCAAAATTTTACATGCAGAAAAAAAGATTACCAGGATGTGGTACTAATTTGTGGCCTTCATGAGCCCGCAATGCAAACTACAGGACAATTTACACAAACAGTGAAAATGGAAGACAGACACACTCCTGCAATTGAGGTGGACAAAAAAAAACTGATTCATACAAAGTATTAGACATATCAGAAGAACCTCCAACTTGTATGAGTAATGCAGTGAGACACTAATGACTGATTCCTTTCAGATGTCACCCTTACATTTAACTGCACTGACTACTGCAAACTACAATAGAAGGATAAAACTAAATAGAATAATAATTTCTCTGTGTTTTAGGAGGTAACTTTCCACAGTTTTAATATTGCAATAGCAACATGTATTAGAAAATCACATACAAAAGTAACTTTCATATACATATATAGGGGTGTGCAGTGTCGTATGCCCAGTAAATAAAATTTATAAACTATTTAATATATTAACAAATTAAACAAACAGTTTAACTTTTTTTTTTTTTTATGTAGTTTATTTTAACTTTTCAGCTATACTTAATTTAAAAATCACCCATATACTCTGACTACCTTCTAGGTTAAAAAGACAATAATGCTTAAGAAACACTGATAAAACTGTTGATTTGTCTTAAGGTTTTTCTCAATGTCTTTAAAGTATATTTCTAGTTTCTAATCGTTGCCCCTGCATGGCCCCCCTCATCAAAACTTTTTATTCCAACCCCTGCTTTGTGCAGTTAAAGACAAAAGCTGGCTCGCTTTTTAGTGTTATTGATACAAAGCCTCAGGAAATGTTAACTTTAATGTCAATCTGATTAGCAGTGTCATTTCTATCTGTCTGAGATCTTCTCTGCTCCATTTCTAAGAGAGAAGTTATCTTGCCATATGAAACTCAAAGAAATTCTGCACAGATCAGATGCAGGTAGTTGTTTAAGCACATACCTGCTGTTATTTTCCTGTTATCCCTGTAACTGATACGGGCTGACAAGCAATGAGTTTCAGACTCACTAAACAAAAAAACAAAAAAACAAATGAAAAACAGTAAATCAGCGCAGCGCTCCAAAATCTTTAATCATGACAGTTCTAATCAGCTCTCATAGGGACAAGCTCTTGGTTCTACAGCAGAAAAGGAGACATGAAGTAATTTCACATGTATTCCTTTCATGTGCCAGGGCTCAGCCCCAGACAGCCCTGGCCCAATGTAACCCCTTGATTTTTTAAGCAGTGAGACTCAAGAGCCTACTCATCTATTTGTATGGCTTATTGAATAATTTATATGCAGATGATACCCAACGTTATCTATACTTCATATCAAATTACCTTTTTGTTTTCAGCACAATTCTCAACTTGCTCTTCTTAAAGTTCTTCCCTATAGCCAATCATTTCATCTAACATGAATGTCCCCTCCTCTAATGTATCCCCAACAAAGTTTTTAGAAAACCTGGTTCTGACAACTTTTTAGTCTTACCCCTTTGCATTTTATGACATAAAAAATTAGGCTCCTATCCCTAAACTTTGTCCTTAAAGTTTATGCTTCTCCCTAAGCAAAGCACTTGATTTGCACAAAGTAGAGCAAACTATTTTCAGGGTGGTCCTCTCCTATTTTTTCCTTAACTTTTAAGACTCTTTTCTTTTTACACCTTTAACATGCCTAACCTCCACTTACTTTGCATTCTGTTGCCTCTGTTCTGCTTGTACTTGTATATTCAGCCCTTAATGAGTAGGCCAGGGTTTTGTACTGCTCTGAAGTTTGGATCTTGTTCCTACTGCTTGCTAACCGACTAAATGGCTTTAGTGGGTAAAGCAGCTATAACTTTCTGGTTAGTGTGTAGAAGCACAAGAACTTGGATAAATGCTCAGAGAGATCTTCAGTGCATAGTTTATGTTTACGTTTGGTTTAATGCACACATTATAGTTCACCTGGTAGCACATAAGCCCCACACACAAGGACTGCACTTTTGCTTAAGTAGGGCATTTGCTACATGTTAGCCTCCATTTTTTTCTCTCAATTAAATGATACATATATTGTACTCAAATGTAAATTCTGAACTGTTGGGCATTGCCAAGCTAGAAATCTCCTCTTTTGTGTTTTTGTGCTAAGGTTACCAGTTGCTTGATGAGATATCAGTCCTATGACTGTCAACAAATTAATAGATGCATTCCAAAATGTCCTATCATAGGTTAAAATATTTGTTGACATTTTAAGATAAACTTTAAGAAGAGTTGATGCATTTTTTAACAAGCTTTAAAATCACAAGATGACAGCATGTCACTCATTCAGGATATGTACTGGCTCACTGTTTTCTGTCTTGATAGCACAACACGCTCTGACTCATTCCAGGCTGACAATGCTGTCCTGTTACGTTATCAAATATCCTGCAAGGAGACACGGCACTGGCAGCACCTCAGAGTTCCCTAAACATGAGAACAAGTTGATTTTTGGAAGCTTCTAAGCAGCACGCATCTTGATACTTGATAGATTTCAAAGGGGAGTCAGATCAAAAGCCGAGACAAAATGAGCAAGTTTCTTATTTCTTTCCTTTCTTTCTTTCTTGTTTTTTTTTTTTTTTTTTTTTTTTTGCATGAAGCCAACGTCATTCCAAATGTCTATGATTCTCATAAGTGTACAATCCTGACATCTTGGCTTCCAAAAAAAAAAGAAAAGAAAACCCAACTGACAAGCTCAGCACCTCTGATAAGAATCTGCAATGCTGTTTTGCTGTCGTCCTCGTGTCATGCCGGTTCTCTTGACCTTACATGCTGCTGCAATATGCAAGATCCTCAAGGACAAAGACTTACATACGCAAACAGTGCCAGCATTGTAAAAGAAACCCCAGGGTTTGAGCTCTTTCCACACCCGCCCTGTTACAATATTTTATACACAGAGCAAAGTTGGTGAAACCAGTGATGGTTGCAAAAGTGTTTATACAACTTACTTTCACAAGAGTTGGTGCAACATGTTGGATTATAGGAAATAAAAAGGATGTTCCTTATGTCTTTTTTTCTTTTTAGGATATTAAATGTGTATGTGCATGTTTCAGGGTATGTTGGGGCAAAGTTGGGGCTTCATTTGCATGTACCGTGACTGTTTTTCACTTTGAGGCACATTCTTTTCTTTGAGTGAACAAGAGTAAGCCCCCCTCCTCTGCGATCATACCATAAAACAGTCAAATAAGAATAAATGAATGGTGTTGCTTTATAAGCATTCAAATCTGACATATTTATTACTTGATTGAAGGTTGCAGTGAGGTGTGTGAGCGTTCCCTTCTGAGCAAAGTTCAGTGAACAATTCAGCTACATTAAACTAAATTACTCAGGCTTAATCGAGACAGGAACGAACCTGATTAATCTGATTTACATGGTTGCTTTACATCACTAAACACAAAGTTCAACATTTTTAAGGTGGAGCCTCTGGTTACCGACTGGGGCTGGTGCAAAAATGATGACTTCAAGGAGGTTCTGAGTTGCCAAAATGAGATGACTCCCCAGGGCTCATGGTTGGGAATCATTACATTTGTAAGAGGGAAACATACCAAAGAAGACTTCAAAGCACCACAACAGAAAACACAAAGCATTTTATCTTGAAAATAGAAAACACAAAGCCAGAAAATTTCAAACATAAACCATAAACACCTGGTTGAATGGGTTAAAAAGAAGTAGTCGTGGATTGTGCATAATTGGGGGAAAGATATTCAGTGTAGAATCAGGAATCTGCATTGTGCAAAGAATCCCCAAAAGTTTTGTCGGGTGCAGATCAGCTAGTAAATTTTCACAAGCTTTGATAAAACCGTATTGAGGATGCAAACTGATAAAGATCAAAATTGTTACTAGTTACAAATATTTTTCTGTATTTTATTAAAAAAACAAAAAAGAATAGCCTTGTGGTGGAGACCTGGGTGTGCCTGGGGGTGGTGTGCTGTGGGTCTGGGCTCTCCCACTGTCCTCCTCCCCCTCCTGTCCTTCCTCCCTAAGCATGTGGTGGGTGGGTACCTTCTAGGGTTGGTGGCAGCTCATTGGCTGCAGTTGCTGTGTGGCCCTGTTGTGGGGGACGGCTACTCCTTTCCTGTCTTTCCCTGGGGGGCATCCTGGGGAACGGGGGGTGCCTAGAGCTGCCAGCAGCTAGCCTTCTAGAGGGAAGCAACCCCTCTTCTTCCATGCTATCCCTATCTCACACACACACACGTAGGGATTTGAGAGATGTGCACGCCCTGCAGGGTGGAGCGGCGGGGTCCATCTAAGTGGCCTCCTTGGCTGCACCCACTGACCTCTCAGTTTTAATTACACTTGGACAACAAAACACAAGAAACACAACACACAAACAACTTCTGGGGGGATGTGCCATGTAGTGCATAGTGGGCGGGTGGCCTTGCTCCCAGCACAATGTGGTCACTGCCTTTCAATTTTAATTGCCAACAACACACACTTCACAGTCATAAGCAGGTAAGGTGAGGAATAAAAGCACAAAGTTTTATCCAACAACTTATCCAGCTGCCTTTGAGCCCTCTGCATATTTCTTTAGGCCTCTGCTTGAAAATTGCAATCTCATAATGAAGTGAGTTTATCTTTGCAACCACAAGATCTGTTTGAATACTTGATTGTTGGTTAGATAGGCAACAAAATGAAGAAATGAAACAAACAAAACAAAAGAGAACCATACAAGAAAATTTCCCTTGTTTACAGAGAATAGAAAGAAGCCAAAGCTCATGCTTATTTAGAAGCAATTACTTTTAGAATTGTAGTAAAGAAAACACTTGTGAGATTTGTTAAGATGTGTAAAATTCAGTAGATGTGTTTCTGCTGAACAATAAAGATGGTACATAGCACTTTCAGGATAAATATGAATATCTCTTTTGGAATGATGCAGGTTGATTGGGGTGTGGATTAAGAATAGTGTGTTCCCTATCTCTACACAGTATTGATCAGTAGAGATGTGTGTGATGTATAAAATGACAAGTTCAATTTTTTTCAATCCTTTGAAAGGTTTTCAAAGCAGTGTAAACAGGCACTCATGCAAGCTTGGCATAGCAAAAATAGAGATTCAACGCAGGTATTTTCAACACGGTCTCACAGAAAAAAATAAAATTGACAGAATAATCTTCACACAGACATGATGTACGTAAAAACAAAACTACATAGAGGGGCACAGCATTTTAAATTTCCCTGAAATAACTGTTGCATTCCACTTTAACAGGTGACAAAGTAGTTGAAGCTGCACATCTCATCTCAGTTTCATTTTCATCCCAACCACTGATATTTTACTGTTAATTCATTTTGTAATTTAAGTCTCAGAAACAGTAGCTGTTTTTTTTCCACTTTGGTTAAGTTTAGGCACTGAAAACTGCATGGTTAAGGATAGGAAACATCATGGCTCGTTTTGCATCAAAAAATCCATGAGTCCCACCCCTCAGCTAAATACACAAACAAATGTCAAACACATGACATCCAGCTGATATAAATTACTTTGGAATTTTATTTCTGAGTTTATGTTCATCATAAGGCTTTCAAGGCTTTTGCACACTTTACCATGAGACAAGGTTGCCTCATATGTCTGCAGATGCATATTTATGATTTATTAATCATTTTTGCAAGCAATGCATCTTATACTGAGGAAGCAAAATAGTAGAAACACTTCTTTTCTTGCACTTGATGAGTAGTGATACAAATAAATAAGCTAGTTTAGTCTCTCTAAGTCACACTGACCCTGAACACCACAGCAGGACTTATTCTGGGAAAGACCCATTTGAAAGCTTAACCATCACTCACTGTGTTGTGCTGCAACGCTTCCTGGAAAGTAAAAAAGTGGAAACAACATAACCACAGTTTCAACCTGTTTAGGCCCACAACAAGGGCTGAAGACTTGCAGCAGTAAATCAGCACTATTCCTCTGAGAATATCCTCGAGCCAAACTCTATCCATATTAACTTGGAAGATCTTCTGCATAGCACACTGCAGATGAACAGAAACCACAAATTCTGAGAAAGCATTTTTATGTAAGTCATGACTGAGATATGCATGCCAAAAATCTGTTTTCCAATAAATGTTCTGCTGTGTTCAGACTTTTGGGCTTTGCAGGTGCCACGATTGGGTCACAGAGCACCGTGACCTGACAGTGAATGTTTTGTAATTTATTGAGAGTCAGTGTATGCTTTGATACTTGAATCATAATAAATATATATATATATATATATTAGACTTGAATGGGTTTACATGTGGAAAATTGGGAAAACAGAAATTCCTAAAGAGAGCTGGTGTAAATCCCCTCACCAAGGGTTGAGCAAAGCTGTCATGGTTCAGATGTGGTCTATCCCTTCTCTCTCCCAAGAGAGAGGAAGGCAGACCACCTGACATAATTTGTCTTCCCGAAAGCCGTTTAAATACAACTCACTTAACAGAAGACAAATGATTTCCTAACAGATCAGAATATTTAGGTTCCATTGAAATAACAGAAAATAAGCACTTATTAGTCTTTGAACAAAATTGTTGTGGTACAAGAGCACCAAAGCTTTTCCAGCATCTGGATCCAATGATCTGCCCTTGTCCAATCCACATTCACCAGGGCCACACAGATGTGCTGACAGGGTTTTTTGCCAATCTGCCATCTCACGTACCGCTTCTTATAATCCTTACCCAACCCCGCAGCCTACAGGGCTCTTCAAATGCATCATTTGTGCCAGTTGTTCCTCCTCTTACCTTGCACTGTAATTTTCTATGCAGATTACAGCAACATGTTGATTTGTAGTTTACATTTCCCAAACTTGTGTTGCCTTACGTGTAATTTGGTTTTAGTGACTTCATTTGCTGTGCCTCGGAAACAAAAGTACACTGTCATTATAACAAGTTTGGGAATCAGAGAAATATCATGCAGACAGTTTACAGTAAAAGGTGATTTTTGGGTGAGGAAATATTGGTTAGCACATGGCTGTCTTTACTCTAGACTGTAAACAACAACGTCACTGATGCTGTGCAGCCATTGATGTGGTGTCGTACTTCACTTCCCACATAAATATTGTAGTAGAAATCTAACAGAATGGCTGTGACCCCAAACCTTTTTTCCTGGGAATTTCCCCTTGATGGAGCTTGAACCTCCGGATGTGTCACTAGGTTCAGTCGCTGCTGGGATTTTACCCATTTCTTCAACTAACTCAAAACAAGCAATGCTGCTGATGTCAGACATGAAAGACATCACTGACTAGTCAGGAAAGGATATGTTTCCAGACTGGAGAGTTAAATAAATATTCAAATGAAAGCATGAGCCATAAGGAATGTTTACAAACCTTGGTCATTAGTTTTTCTCTCCATGACGTTCCTCCGAAATTTGTGGGAAAGTCACCGTGCACGAGTTCCACAAATACAGTTACATTTATTTTTTAATTCAGCCTGACTTTATCCGGCGTGGACTCATCTAATTCTTTCTGCAAATCAAGTGATTACTGTATTCTGGGAATTGACTCTGTGTGTGTGTCTGTGTTTTTTTTTTTTTTCGAGGGGGGGGGGGCTGTTAACACATGCTGCCTCAGCACATTTCTAGTGGTTTACTCGGCTTTATCACTTACAGTAAGCTCTGAGTTTGTCATGAGCACATCAGTCACACCAACTAGTCATCTTCTGATCCACAGTCAGCTCCATGCACACGGATTAATAAGTAACAGGGATTTTAAGCCACTCTGATGTATTTAACTTTGTATGCGTTGACAGAAGATGGCTTTCATACTTTGCATGATGTAAAAAGTATCCAAAGTGTTCCAGTACGTTCTTGTAAACACATCCTCATTTGGCCCAGTTTCTCAGAAAATTTAGTGGGTTGTTCTGAGCACCTGATTAAATTTAAAACCGCTTATAATGAACCATTCTTTGCCTTTTTTTTCCTTAAGCATGTGTGGAAAGCCATTAAAACTTATTTTCCAATTTATCCTAAATGCAACATAAATTTTGTCATTCTCACCTCTACAGCTGCTAGTTCTTGATTTATGAAACCCTCATTTTTGTTTCTGAGATTAGTGGGTTAAAATGATGTGTTTGGGTTTTCTTTGAGAATTAGTGAATAACCAAAAAGGGTACCAGTTCTTAAAATAGTTATGCTGTCATCTAAAGCCTATTACAGGGTGTGCAGAATTATTAGGCAAGTTGTATTTTTGAGGATTAATTTTATTTTGAAAAAACTACTATGTTCGCAATGAACACAAAAGACTCATAAATATCTAAGCTGAATATTTTAGGAAGCTGGAAGCTTAGTTTTAGTATCTTAGGAGGATATCTGTGTGTGCAGGTGACTATTACTGTTATGGTTTCTGGGTTTAGGTGTGTGTTTGATCATGGTTTAGGATTTTGGTTTTTGTCATGTTTAGTTCGGTCTTGCTCTTGATTTATAGTTCTTGGGTTTTATCATGTTCAGTTTGTTATGTTCATGCTTTAGGTTTTCAGTTTTGTCATGTTTGGTTTTCCCTCTTGTGTTCCTGTGGTTCCTGTTTCTGGCTCATTAGTTCACCTGGTCTAATTACTCATTCACTTCACCTGTTCCTTGTTACTCCTCCTGTGCATATATACCCCATGGTTTCAGTTTGCGCTTGTCAGATCCTTACATGTGGTTCATTCCCCTGTCGTGTGTGGTTCCCTGTCCTGTGTATCGATAATAAAACCTTGTCACCAGCACAGTTCTGCCTCCTGCCTTGACTGCCTGCATTTGGGTCCTCACCTCTGCCCGCTACACGTGACATTTACTGTGCATAATTATTAGGCAACCTAACAAAAACCAAATATATACCCATTTCACTTATTTATTTTCACCAGGGAAACCAATATAACTCAAAATTTACAAATATACATTTCTGGCATTCAAAAACAAAACAAAAACAAATCAGTGACCAATATAACCACCTTTCTTTGCGAGGACACTCAAAAGCCTGCCATCTATAGATTCTGTCAGTGTCTTGATCTGTTCACGATCAACATTGCGTGCAGCAGCAACCACAGCCTCCCAGACACTGTTCAGAGAGGTGTACTGTTTTCCCTCCCTGTAGATCTCACATTTGATGAGGGACCACAGGTTCTCTATGGGGTTAAGATCAGGTGAACAAGGAGGCCATGTCATTATTTTTTCTTCTTTTAGACCTTTTCCGGCCAGCTACACAGTGGAGTACTTGGATGCGTGTGATGGAGCATTGTCCTGCATGAAAATCATGTTTTTCTTGAACGATGCTGACTTCTTCCTGTACCACTGCTTGAAGAAGGTGTCTTCCAGAAACTGGCAGTAGGACTGGGAGTTGAGCTTGACTCCATCCTCAACCCGAAAAGTCCCACAAGCTCATCTTTGATGATACCAGCCCTGTACTGATCCAGCCACGGGCCCATCCATCTGGCCCATCAAGACTCACTCTCATTTCATCAGTCCATAAAACCTTAGAAAAATCAGTCTTATGATATTTCTTGACCCAGTCTTGATGTTTTATCTTGTGTGTCTTGTTCAGTGGTGGTCGTTTTTCAGCCTTCCTTACCTTGGCCATGTCCCTGAGTATTGCACACCTTGTGCTTCTTGGCACTCCAGTGATGTTGCAGCTCTGAAATATGGCAAAACTGGTGGCCAATGGCATCTTGGCAGCTTCACGCTTGATTTTCCTCAGTTCATGGGCAGTTATTTTGCGCCTTGTTTTTTCAACACCCTTCTTGCGACCCTGTTGACTATTTTGAATGAAACACTTGATTGTTCGATGATCACGCCTCAAAAGCTTGGCAGTTTTAAGAGTGCTGCATCCCTCTGCAAGACTTCTCACTATTTTTGACTTTTCAGAGTCCGTCAAATCTCTCTTCTGACCCATTTTGCCAAAGGAATGGAAGTTGCCTAATGATTATGCACACCTGATATAGGGTGTTGATGTCATTAGACCACACCCTTTCTCATTACAGAGATGCACATCACCTGATATGCTTAATAGGTAGTAGGCTTTCAAGCCTGTACCGGTTGGAACAATATGCATAAAGAGGATGATGTGATCAAAATACTCATTTGCCTAATAATTCTGCACACACTGTAAAAGCTGTGATGAAACCATACAAGACTTGGCAGCTGAAGTCACCTCCTGTGCAAAAAAAAAAAAAAAAAAAAAGAAGTAATCTGTGTTTCTTATCATATTTGGAAAACCTCAGATAAGGTGGAACATTTTAACTTGTAAAATTATGACAATTAGCTGAGCCATTAAACGAAACTTAGCACAAAAAGTAAGGAAATTAGGATTCTGTCCATACTCTCTCCTCTTTAATAATACCAATGGATGTTGTATCGTACAGCGTTGGAGAGCCAGATTAGTCATCTTTATGATAAGGTATACCCTGTAAGGATTGCAGTTGTGTGTAATGAGCAGCCCAGTTAAATGTGTGTGTTATGTCCCCCAAAAATCTGTCAAAATCCCATGAAATATTATCCTGTTCAGTCTTCTTTTGAGTTGCTTGGGGGTGATCGGATGATTGCACTCTCCTACAATAATAAGTAACAAAACAGCATATATTGGCAATTTTTACACTTTATTCCTTTTTGTACTCTCAGGCACTTCAGATGCATGCAGAAGATCAATATGTAGCCACAATAGCTTGCAACTTCCATATACAGTACACCCAAGCTGATCCCACAAAGGTCTGTGGATGAGAGCATTGTCTTTCTAGTGGAATGGAGATCCCAGACTCTGGAGATATAGGATCACCACTAGCTTCAGAATCTAATCCTCATATGCCTGTCTATCAGTCAGATGCCAGTCATACATTTGTCACTTGCACACTAGGCAATCTTTAAATCTTCAAACAAAAGTAAATACCAACAGAAGGTTGCAGGGGGATTATGGCACTTTTTTAGGGGGCATGACTTACATATATAGCTGACTAATCAGGCTCACTGAAAACATTTAAAACAACAGTAATTCGTATTATTAAAGGGGAGAAGTAATTACCTAACCACAATTTTTGCATTGTGTAGTGGTGCTTAAAAGTTTGTAAACCCCATCAAAGAGCAAATTTATTTCTTTTCTTTTTTTTTTTTATTTGTAATTAAAGAATACTACTGTATTTATCCCCAGTTTAGACCAAAACACAAGTTTTTGTTAAATGAGAAACATTAAATTTGGAGAAAGAAAAAAGGTTTTTAGTCCAATATAATTTATGGAAGAATAAATTTGAAAACATACTGGTTTTCAAAAGTTACATAAAAAAATATGTCACACATGATACAATAAAAAAACAATAAAAATATACAAGCACTTGTGTTTTTAATGTCTTATGCATGTTTTATTTATTTATACTGTGCATGTATGTATATATACATATATATATATATATATATATATATATGTATGCATATAATAAAATAACTAAATTTAAAAAACATCAAACAATAGAAACATGTATGCTCACTGGGCACTTCATTAGTTATCATTATTATTATTTACATATTAGTACAGGGGCCACTTCATTGGTTATCCCCCCGCTCAAACCTACCCCCACTTATGTCTTTATACCTTTCCTCCATATTGACATGACAGCATCACACAGTTGCTGCTGATTTGTCGACTGCGTCCATGATGAGAATCTCCCGTTCCACCACATCCCAAAGCTGCTCTACTGGATGAAGATCTGGTGACTGTGGAGGCCATTGGAGTACAGTGAACTCATTGTCATGTTCAAGAAACCAGTTCAAGATGATCTGAGCTTTGTGACATGGTGAATTATCCTGCTTGAAGATGATACACTGTGGTCATAAAGGGATAACCTGGTCAGCAACAATACTCAGGCAGCCTGTGGTGGCTAAACCATAATCAAATGATAACAAGGGACCCAGAGTGTGACAAGAAAATATCCCCCACATCATTACTGTAGCAGCAGCAGCCTGAATTGTTAATATAAGGCAGCGTGGATTCATGTTTTCATGTTGTTTACCCCAAATTCTGGCCCTCCCATCTGAATGTTGCAGCTGAAATGGATACTCATCAGGCCAGGGAACTTTTTTCAAAACTTCTATAGTCTAATGTTGGTGAGTCTAAAGCCCCAGTTTCCTATACTAACTGACAGGATTGACACCCAGTGGGATCCTACACTGCTATGGCCCATCTGCTTCAAGTTTTGATGTGTTGTGCATTCAGAGATGGTATTCTGCACACCTTGGTTGTAACCATTGGTTTTTTTACTGTTGCCTTTTATCATCCAGTCTGCCCATTCTCTTCTGACCTCTCACATTAATTTGGCATTTTCATCCGCATTTTCACTGGATGTGTTCTGTCTTTTTGGATCATTCCCTGTAAACCCTAGAGATGGTTATGCGTGAAAATCCCAGCAGATCAGCAGTTTCTGAAATACTCAGACCAGCCTGCCTGGCACCAGCGACCATACAACATTCAAAGTCATTTAAATTCCCCTTTCTTCCTCAATCTGAAGCTCAGTTTGAACTTCAGCAAGTTGTCTTGACCATGGCTACATGCTCAAATGCACTGAGTTTCTAATTTGTGGTATCTAAACAGGTGTACCTAATAAAATGACCAATGAGTATGTGTCAGGTTTCCAAATTTATGAACTGGCAGTGTTGTTGTGATGTTGATGGTAGCTATTATTTTATTTTATTTTATTTTATTTTCAGTACATTTTGACTATCTTGGTCTTTAGTCACCAGATGTAAATGTTGGGGCACAAACAAACCTCTTCTAACCTCTGAAACTATTTAGCAATGCAGGCTCTGAAGATATCTCTTTCAGAATGATTGCTTGATTGTCTGGAATACTTTCTCTGTTTTTTTTTTCCCAATCTTTCTCTTGTAATGCAGCATGTTGGCCCGAGTGAAAGAAATACGACGCTTGGGCGCTGCTTCCCATAGATTGTATCATTTCTCCGAACCATTTGTGCTGAGCTTGCTCCTTTTCTCAGCTTTTGATCATTTTCTCCATTGAAACCATCGTTCAAGTTGACTCAAGCTCCATTTCTCTCACAGAGCAAGAGTAGCTGCGGCTTCAGTGTCTTTTGACAGATAATAAAGTAGGTCAGGATGTGAAAGCCAAGCTGCAGACAGAAGATGATGAACAATGGTAGAGAAAGAGGAGGGAATCAAAGATGAGACAGGCAAAAGATGGATGACTTGAAAATTTCATTTACTACTGCACACAAAAGCTTTTGTTTTGGAATAAAAAAACCTAAATATCCATTGTGCTGTCCTTACCTTTGTGCCAGCATAAGATAAATGGGGCAAAAATGGACATTTTTTCCATGTAACTCAGGATCTATAACGCAATAGTGTTGGAATAACAACTAAGATCTAGGAATACTACTTTCCCATTCACATAAAAGGTCATTCATTAGTCAAACACAGCAAAAATCAAGCCAAACAAATGTTAACAATCAGAGAAACAGAAGGAAGTGAGTGTTCAGATTTACATTAGAATATCTGTGCTCTTCTGTTTTTAGCCTGAGGGCCCCATGGAGGCAAAGAGACCATAGCCGTGGTACATGTTCATGCCTGAGACTTCTGAAACGATCAGCAAAAGTAAAACACATACATGCATCACTTTCTGCACCACACACTCTTTTCCTTTTTCTTTTTTTTACTTTTTTTTAGTTGGATTCAGACCAGCACCGCAGGGTGGAGAATGTGCAAGCATTAGCAGCATGACATCATTTGGCTGTTGGACGTATGTTTTAATTCACACTCTCTATTCTTGGCTGTGAATCAATTGCAAGTCTCTTCAGTTTATGACATGTTCTTTCAATAGTATCTTAATAGAAAATCAGGCCAAAATCAAACATATTATTGGAATAAGCTTCCTGTAGTAGTTTATGGTGCTCAAGGAAGTCAGAGTTTGTCGATCCTGCTTTGGTAGCCAGTAAGGAGGACCAAGAAGGAATGGTGGCTGAACCAACACTGCCACAAATGAGAGACTAAAATTAACCTGCAATTGTTTTTGCATAAGAACTCAAATCATGAAGTTATCTGACCAGGGATTCACAGTATAATTAAGTACACAGTACTTAATTTTCAGGAATTATCTGCCCTGTTGTAGTGGAGATGTTTAAGATTATTATGATCAAAAACTGATGCTCAAATTGTTCTTTTTTAAGTTTCCTGAAAAAACTAAACTAAACTAAATAACCAACTAAATAACAGAATCTTAAAGTGGTTATTTAACTATGCACATCTAGGCTTTATAGGAGAAGGTGTAGACAGTTTGGTTCAACAGTATACCAGGGTTGCTGTTTAAACACGCACTTGACAGCAAGAGTTTTTATGCACAGGAAGCAAATGCCCTGCAACTGATGTGCATAACTGAAAAGGCTATGCATACATGAATGAGGAGCATGGTAAAAGTGAAAGACAACAGATTGGATGAAAAATCACAGCAGAGGCTAGAAATGACAAGCAAAGACAAGGGAAATTTAATCTAACGTGCTTTAATTGGGTATAATCATGTACTTACACAAATATTCCTGGTTAATTTGACTAATTAGATCTACCATCTGATGTGAAGGAGGTAACTGGTCCCCATGTGCCAGTAAAAGTGTTAAAGCTGTCATTGGACTCTTTCCAACAGGTGCAGTAAAGCTCACAGGAAACATGGAGAGATGTCAAATAAGAACAAGCTATGCATGCCCGCACAGAACTGAGAAGAGCTCCAATCAGCCAAGGAAAATGGAAACACCTGTGTGGATGCACTGAGGCTGTGTGGGGCCTTTGACACTGAACCAGCTGCTGTCCGTTATCTGAACCATGCTGTACAACTTAGTCCCTTCATTCCAATGCTCACACAGCAAATGATGCAGTGCAGGTAAGAAATAAAGAAGCTGGATTGTTAAGGTTTTTTTGTTATTTTACTGGACTGAAACACAGTAAGTAAGAGTGGTGGAACAGATGACTGTGAATGTGAATGTAAACCTAACTTATGTTGAGAAGCATGGACACATAAAGTCCTGAGCTTATCTGCTAGAGAAATGCACTTCTACCCAGCCACCATCTGTGCATCATATGACTCATATACTGCACTCTAATGGACTCTGACCAAAACTAAGAAGCCTAACCTTACCAGATGTAGCAATACTGGGGTTATGAATCCTAACAGCACTTGGACTACAGATCCTCCTCTTGCATCTGGAGAAAACAAAACAAGTGTAGATATATTAGCATTGCCAATATGCCTCTGGGTCATAAATCATTAATTTATGACTCATACATCTGCAGAAAGAGGGGAATTTTTTGTTTTCTGACATCCTTGAAGCATGTTTGTGTCTTACAGAACACATTCTGAATAGTGCTCTTTCTTCTCCTCTCAGCAGGTAAAACCAGCCACACTGAGCTGACCTTTTCCGTCACTGGTGACGTCGATGGACACCCGATACGGCACAAAGGTCAAGGGCGAACGCAAACAAGAGCTGGATGATGAGAAGAGAACTTGCCGGAGAAAAGGAGGGAGAATGAGGAAGTTAAACTCTACACAGCAAAGGAATAAAAGGTTTAATCAGAGTGGGTTTAAAAGGTCAGTTTCATTGCTGACTGTAGTAACAAACACCCACATTGGATTTATGCATTCATGTGACACTTAAATGTAATTTAAACTGCAAGATGAGGAGAAACAGAATGTAAACAAGGAGAAAAATAACAATATAACAACATCAGTAAGGGGATGAACATGACTGGGGTCAAAACCATTAAATAAATTTGTCTTGCCTTTGCAGAGACTCTGTTTACTAACATCACAAACATGCTCATCATCTGAAATCCTCATACATATATTCCTATCTGCCAAAACATCAAGTGAATTATGAGCACTCTTGTGAGAGCTGACCACTTATCTCACTGGACCTCACTGAGTTAAAAAACAGGGGTCACTATGAGTGCAGTTTGTGTCTGAATGAAACTTGTGCACAACTTGGGAGAATTAATTTGTTATGGTTGAGAAGGAATTCCTTAAATGTTTAAAGCGAAAATACTTTGGCAGAACATAGATCCACTGGTGTCTGAAGGGAATTTTAAAGCCTTCTTGTTTAGTTAAATTCAACCAAATAGTTTCTGACAAGATACATTATGGGTGTCTAAAGTCGGGTTCATCGAGTGCATTCAAATGGCAGCTCCATGGGGAAAACCACATTTGTGTAACACGTATCTGAGTCCAAAAAGGTTATTTTAAACAGACATTTTAATGAAGATGAGGATTTGTGTTATTTCCAGCTGACGCCACAGACTTCAAGGCCCATTTTAAAGGCAGCATTTTTTAGGATGAACTTAACAAACAAGGATTTAAAGATGTGGAGCAGATTTAATAATCAGCAAGTGAGAAAAGTCATATTGTACTAACCATATTTTTCCAATCTATTTTTCAGTAATTCTGTTGCCAGTTTCTTATGAGCATTAGTCATTTAGTTTTGTAGACCTGGCCTAGAAACTTCTTTTTTTTCCTGAAAAAGTAGTAGATTCACAGAACATGGAGATGGTTTCAGTCAAAATGCTGTTTACATTAAGTTTCTGGGTGGGTGTAGGCATGTGATCTGACACCAAAGATGCCCAAATAATGATTTAGTTTTCTTAAACCTGGAAATAGTTTGCAAGTAAAGGGCCCAGTCTGTAGCGAAGGACATGTCGCCTTCCAAAGCATCGCCTTGTGTCTGCAAGATCTGGATGCATGCCAGCCCCCGCCCTCAGAAATCAACTTCGCATTGCGTGGAGTTGGCAAGTGCGCCTCCCCCTCCAAACGTTGTTTGACATATCCATCGTTACAGCCTTCGCCTCTGGCAGTTTCTTTTAGCAAGCTCAAAGCCACAGATTATAAATTCTGCTCACAATCCGTGCGGGTAAAATAACCTGCAAGGAGAGCCACAGAGGGAGTCGGCAGACTCTTCATTTTCTCATTTGGAGACGAGCCGCTTGCGCGCAACCAGGCATCACAGAGGGGGGAGAGAAACGTGGTGTCTGGATAATTTAATAAATACATATATAATTTTTTCTAAGTTATTGGTGACTGAAAGGCTGGCAGACAGCGGTGGAGAAGTAGATTGGCAGCCTTTGTGGATTTGACGCATCGGATGCTTTGACATTGAGACTTGTGCGCGCAAGGCACCTGTGGATGCATCAAACGCCCCACTGATGTTCGGACGAAAACCTTTAACAAAGAAGAGATTTGGCACAAGATTCAGTTGATTATCGTTTCTGTCAAACACCCTGCAGTTTTAGAGGAGAATCGCACCATGATGCTGAGTGTTTCCCTCCTGGTTGTTCCGCTGCTGAGCATTACCGGCTGCGGCTCGTCATATGTGCCGTGCGAGCCGTGCGATCCGAAGGCCCTGTCCATGTGCCCGCCGGTGCCGGTGGGCTGTGAGCTGGTGAAGGAACCCGGCTGCGGCTGCTGTCTGACGTGCGCGCTCGAAGAGGGCCAGTCGTGTGGCGTGTACACCGGACCGTGCATGCGCGGGCTGCGATGCCTGCCCAAGAATGACGAGGATAAGCCGCTGCACGCGCTCCTGCACGGCCGGGGGATGTGCAAAAACGAGAAGTTGTATAAACCACTGCATCCATCAAAAGGTAGGCCTGCTGAGAGATGACGGATTCAGATCACAGTGACTGCTTATGCTTAACCAGATCACTCACTTTAATTGGAACAATAATTAATTGAATTAAATGAGTCACTGATTGGTGGGAAAGTCGTTTTTTGTCATTCTGTCGCCCTTTTCCTCGACATTGCACTATATTGTGCTCTCAATGGTAAAACAACTGCTCTGTAATATTTAGTAAATAGTTGCATCCAAAGATCTAAAGCCTATGGGGGCAAATCTGTCTTTTTAAGTACCTTAATGAAGTTCTCATTGACATCAGTCCGAAATCCCATTAAAGCTTTTACTGTATCAGTTCTGCTAAGAATTTACATATTTTCGCAAGAGTTCTCAAGGGAGAGGGTTGGGCTTCCTGTGGGTATCTCTTTGAGATCCAGCATGACACAGATCAAGTCACAGCCTTCTTTAATACAATCCGACACCTGTGATTATCAATGCACATGACTCAAAAGCCTCTATATGTCTTGACCCGCTGAACTCTGTCAGCAATTGGCGTGGAGAGCCGATCAACCTGTCATCTCAGTTTTAAAGTCCCATACGGAGCTGGGAGCCATAAATCAGTAGGTTTCGTGTGAGCGGCCCATCGGCACCCCCCCCCCCCCCCCCCCCCCCCCCCCCCCCCCCCCCTTTTCCTCCCAGTCAACATTAAACAAGTGAGAAGATTACAGGTGGTGCACTGCGAGGCTCCCAGTTGGCTCCTTTTGAAAGGCAGTTGTGGAACAGAGTCCCTGTGTCTATAGGGGAACACTAAGGACAGCTTTGTGGGAAATGTTCAAAATGCTCCACTCAACGTCCTTAAGGTGTGAAGCCATATTTGACCCTGTTCCCTTCCTCTATAGTCGCTTTCCTTTTTGTCTTTTTTTTTTTCATTTTAATCTTTCAGTCATTCTTCTTTTTCTTTTTTTTTCCTCTTTGTGGGTCTTCTCTGTACTTCTGCTTTTCTTCATCCACCATCTGTGCTTTTTCCCACACCTGACCTACCTTTTTGTCTACTTCATTCTCTCCCACCACACAACCTCTTCTCCTCTTTCCTGCCTGGCTACGATCCCTCTTCATCTTTTCCACTCTATTCTTCTTCTCCCTCCAATCCCACATTCACCCTTTTCCACTCTGATGCTTCGTTTTCCTGCAGGTTGGAGTTTCACTGTTGCTGCAGCGCCACTCTGGAAACATAAATGATCTCTGTAGCTGTGTTAAACCTCAGGGACTGCGCTAACGAACCACAGATTTTCTGGCTAAGTAACACTGGCATGAAAAGGAAGGAGATAAGAATGGTGGAAATACTAGCAAATTGTATATGCATTTGTGAGTGACACATTAAAATTAAAGAAACAAAATGGTGTTTATACTTCATTTTTTTTTTCTACAAGTTTTGGGATCAGTATTTCCTCTATTATTCTCTTTTGCTGCCAATCCACATGAAGGTTTTCTGGCTGCACTTATTCAACTTAGATCACTCCTACCATCAGCACCTCTGCATCAGAGTAATCACATCTAGATAAACTCTAATCTTCAGTACATCTCCCCTTCCCTTTTCCCACGTGAGCCTCTTCTCTTTCTCTCACCCCTCTGTATAGTTCTCTTTATCTGTCTCTCCCTCCCTCCTCTCTTTCTCTGAATCTCAACGCTGCAGGCAGCCCCAGGCTGTGCAGTGAATCAGCAGAATGCAGGCTGAGCCTGGGTTACCGATCCCTCATATGTCTGCCTGTCAGCCAGCTTCTCCATTAAGTCCTGCTGGGCTTTTTGTCAAAAGAGAAATTAAACACTGAGGAATACACACTCATGTCACACTTTGCAAATACTTGAAAAAAAATCTCCAGCTTAATGTATGCACGAAATGCATGTTTTAGTACTTTGACATCATTGAATGTGGCTTAAATCTCAACAAAAGCTTAAAATTGAACATTTATTATATTCTGCAAGCACACGTAACTCTGAGATCAGATTTATTCTAATTTTCCAGCTGTAGCAAAGAAGAAAAACTTTGAGCCAAGAATGAAAAAAGGAAGGAAAGAATTAAGAGGGAATGAGTTTTCAGTGACTAATTCCTGCAGGGAGCAACTCTCCAGGATTCCTAACAAGAGGAAGGAAAATGAAAGATCAGTCTGCAAAGGTCAGATTAAAGCAGTTTGAGGATTAGCAAGTGAAGACTTGATTAGATTCACACTGGCTGCTGATCTACCTCAGCTTTCTCTGAACAGAAAAGAGTGTCAGCAGGAAACTAGAGGGAATCTCTCTTTATTTTTTTTCCGAGATCCTGTCATTAAGCGAAGGGATGGATGACATCATGATCTACATCATCATCTCCGTGGGTGGAGGGGTTTGAGAGGGGTTTAAGCGTCATTTCCAATGAGGCCGTGACCTTGTTTTACCACTCAGTTATCTTAGTAGCTTAGCAATCACGTCAGTGCAGAAATAGAGGGGTTTTAAATGATGAATCTGCAATCTGGCAAAATGAAACGGAAGTGAGTGCGTGACACAGCAGTGGAAATGGGCCAACAGTGGCTTAGGACACGTACAAGGCTAATGCATGTTTAAGGCTGTAAATAAAATGAAAAATCAGTCTAAAGTGCTCTTTGGAGAGAAAGCTGCAGCCACTCATTCTCAGCTCAGCACAGCCCCTGTGGTTGCATGAATAGAGGGTGGAGACAATAAGGGAGAGGGGCGACTCGCTGAGGTTTGTGCGACTGAGTGTGACACCCCGAAATTTAGCAAGGAGCTGCGTTTTTTGCACATGAAAGATACACGTACGGGAGGGTTTCAGTGGGGGCTGGAACCAAAAATGGGTTGCGGCTGTTTGTGGTGGCTTACCACATCACAACCTAATAACATGTTTGCAGAGGCCTGGGTGCCAGGGTGAGACTAAATATCTCATTAAGGTCACTTGCTATAAAAGTTTTAAAACCCCGGGTCTACATATACCCCAGACTGGCAACTTAACTTGCCATAAATGTAGGCTGTGTTGTCCCTTATGTCAACACATTCAATCTGAAACTGGCCAGTCATCACTAACTATGCTATATAAGCATTTAGCTGGTGCAGTAAAATCATCACGTTGTATTGTAACATTCCCAAAGTGGACAATCTTCCTCATTGTCCTATGTGTCTAGCTTTGCTTTTCAATTTTAGCTACTCAAAAAGGTGCAACTCCAGGTAAGGAGTGCTTCTGAGTTTGACCCTACTTTAAACTGTTTCATGTAAGCAACAGAAATGCTTTGAAGCCCTGCTTGCAAAGGACCAGTATTACACCTCTGACCAGTTTGTGCAAGAATTGGAATCACTGGTTACTTTAATCCTTTGTCTGTAATTTGTAAAGCTCTAGTACAAATTACGAACAACAGTGGAAAAAAGACTGCTCTTCTCTGATAATTGTAACCCTGTGTAAATCACTGCAACTGAACTTTGAGTTTAGTTCATGTTCTTGCTTTTTCCTATCATTTATCAGCATAATTTGCGTAAATGTAAAAGTTGTATATAAACAACCAGAATCATGCTGCAAGCACTTTCCTGCTTTGTGTGGAAGGCAACGGTAAAAAATATGCTTAATGGCATTCTCTAGTGTCACATTGTTGGCGGTATTAATGCTCCAAGAAAACAAACAGTCCAGCAGCAAAAAGTTAAAGATTTACATTAGGAACATATTAGGACATGCTGTGAAAGGTAAATGCATTTTAGTGGAAACAGTGACTTCAAATTGTTGTCTGAAAAGAAAACTAATGAGCAACCTCCTTTTTTTGTGTGTCTTTGCTTTCCCAAACAAATGGACGATTTCACGTTGATGCATTGCAGAGCCAGCACAAACCAAGGTCCCCTTATATGGAGATATCAGCAGTCGGAAAGCCCAGGCCATGAAGCAGGCCAAGGAGCGCAAGAACCAGTTGGCCAGGCTGGGACCCGCCAGTAACCGAGATCCGTCACCTCCTAGCCTGGATAAACTGGAGCCTGAATTTGTAAGTAATTACTGAGATGCCTACTATTTCTAATCTAATTGTGGTTTGGAATAAATGTATGTGCCTTATGGGATTAAGTGAACATACATTTTGTAAGACACTAGCTCTTACATATCCGTCAAACGCCCCACATGGTCACTTTCACACCTAACAGACTAGTGTAAACAGAGTGAAATACCAAATAACTAAACATTCCAGGGAATTCTGAATAAAATAGCTCACATCTGTGTTTCTGTGTAGGGTCCCTGCAGAAGAAGACTAGATAATCTCATTCAGAGCATGAAGGGCAGTTCTCAGGTCTTGGCTCTCTCTCTGTACATCCCCAACTGTGACAAGAAGGGCTTCTTCAAACGCAAACAGGTTTGGACGCTTAGTTTTATTCATGTTTTAATGTAAATATCCAAAGTGTGGGGCTGCTTTTTAACGTTTCCTCTCTTTATTTGTAGTGTAAGCCATCTAGGGGTCGAAAACGAGGCTTCTGCTGGTGCGTGGACCGCTTTGGCGTTAAAATCCCAGGCATCAACTACGCCGGTGGAGACCTGCAGTGCAAAGATCTTGAGAGCAGCAACAACAGCAATGAATGAGAGTGAACCATTCGCTGAGCCCTGTTTCTTCTTAAAACCTGCCAATCAAGCTAGAACACTTTATGACTGACAATCAGGAGAATATAGCACAATCTCTTTTTATGGTCACATGTGATGAACTGCGTTGTTTGTTTTTAGGGGGAGCAGAACTGAAAAGGTTGCTTAAGTAAAAATGTAGGTTTTAACTGTGGCTCCCCACTGACTGTGTACCATGAGGTTAGCTGTTTCCTCATTTCTTTGTATCTTAGATAATAGAGAAATATACATATATATATTTGTATGATACTGATAATTAGTTGTGTTGGTGAATTTACTCCAAATATTGACAAAACATATTTTAAATGTGGCTAAACATTAATATTTTTTCAGATGTTTGTTCTGGTAATGTTAAACAGGGAATTTATCAAAAGTTGTGTCAGATTTGGTGTCAATTTCTGGGGTTTCCACTATGCATTGTTGACTTTCTGGGAGAGATTTATGTTGTATTTGTTGGCCATTAGGAACACAGAATTTCCCATTTCTGACTAAGAAAAGGCCACAAGATTTCAGATTTAGTAACTTTTTTTTTTTTTGTATTTCAGTGAATTTCCCAGAATGGTAACTAACATAGTGAAAGCAAAGTTTTTCCTTTGCTAGTGATGTAGTAAATAATTAGGAAAAGTAAACTAGTCCATCTTTAATTAATTTTTCTCTATGGTTTGGGTAACATCCTTTTTTTTCTTGCTTTGTCTATCGAATGCATGGAGGTCAAAATTATGTAGTTTTGAAGACAAACTTCCTATTTCTGAGTTAAAAACAAATGCAGGATCATTTCTGGCAGGCTCTTCACAAATAAGAGTGATTTTTATATGGTTGTCAGATTAGCAGAAGGACTCGGGAGGAAGAGGAAATCATGGCTAATGGTCATTTCAAACAAGCTATTGTTCCTTTTATTTACCATGGCCATTCAGTCATGATCATTTTACAACCAAAGACTCCAGAAAACTAGGATTATACAGTTATTTTATATAAATCTATAAGGCACCTTTAAAATCAGCCATATTAGTCTGTTACATAGCTGTATCTAGTAGCTTGTTAGCTTAGAACAGTACAAAGACGGGATTCAAGAGGAAACGGGGGTCTGCCTACCAGAGCCTCAAACACACAAATTTACAAGTCATTGGTAGCCTATTATTTGTTAATCTTCTTCAAAGCTATTTTCTGATTGGGTCCAGTAACCCAACGGGTCACCTTAAGCTAGGCACAAAGATCAAATGCTCAGCTCTCAGTTAGCTGCAGGCTACATCATCATCCTTTTTGTACTTAGCTAGCTGTGGTTAATTTTTTTTGCCACTTTCAGCTAAAATGTATCTGCCTCTGCTTGACAAATGTGTTTACAGGTCAAGCAGTTAAACTTTAGACTTCTAATTCCTTTAAAGCAAATGTGAGCTTTGGCACCTTCACCTGCAAGTTGTCTTTTTATGTTTTCCTGTGTTTGGTTTTCACTGAAATCCTTGTGCCACACTCAGACCCATAATACCATCATATGTCAGCAAAAAGGATGAAACTACACTCATAAACAGATTCATTTTGCTGGTAAAAGTTAGATATTTGACTGCCTTTTTAAAGTCTTTTTCTATTCCAGACTACTGCATTTATTGTACTTAAGCTCCTAAGTGTAGATGTAGGTTTTAGCTTCAAAAAGGTCGCTAGCCCAGCCTACTCAAGTGCATTTCCCCTTACAGCTCACACACAAATTGTATGCAAAGGCCCCACGCTGTTTATTTTTCCATGTGGAGGGTCCTCACCGCCACCACACAAGCAAATCTGTAGGCTGATGTTGACTTGCTCATGGGGTTCATCGGGTCCTTTATCCGAGCAAGAGCAAGGTCGCTGAGTTTTTATGTAAATTAAAGTGCCTTCTGCCCCACGCTACTTTGTATTTTGATTTGCATGTGTTGCAGAATGATGGATGCCAATGTAAAAAGGAAAAAAGGAAATCAGTTTGAGGGGTGGGTGTGGTTTTGCTGACAAAGATTATCATAATCTTCCAGTCAAGTGCTGCTAAACAGATGATGACAAGGGACAACGTTGTGTTCTGTGGTTTAAATTTAGCTCAAGATCCTGTTTTTGGTCAGCTTATTTTTATTAATATTATGTTACATATTCTGAATGCCCTCATTGACAGTGGTGCATCAGCCTATTCTTCCTAATGAAAGACTTCTTGCATATCGTTGATTCCAGCTCATATATAAACTCAACAAAGTGACATTTTGAACACTTCATAATCTGAGTAAAAAGGTTAATGTGAACATTATGGTGAAATATTTATCAAGCGTGTAATTGATGTACTCGTTTTTTGTTTTTTTTTGTACAGGCAAATCACTATTTAAATAAAGTTCCTGTACTCACAATATCTGTCAGCACTTTTGTGTGAAATACGCAATATGTGTATAGATAGTAAAATGCTGAGTCACTGATTTTGTGTTTGGTGAGTGCATTATGACTCTCCATGCAGGTGGTTTCTATCCACTGACAAAGGCAAAACACTGAGGTCACTGGTTCAGTGTGGCAGCACCACCCATAGAGGGCAGTGCAGTTGCAGTTTTCTGAACAATGTTATACTTCAACATATAAAATATTTGAATTCATGCATTAAAACAGCATCAGTTATATTTAATATCAGTGTGGCTCTCGCCAAATGAAAACACATTCACATATTGAACACAGTTTTAGTTTATTTGCATCATGTCATGACTTTCAAATGAACATTTACTAATACCAAACTGAACTGCACTTTATCTTCAGTTCTGTGTTTTAAAAGCCAGGCGTGCTCAAGGCCTAAAATAGCATGTGGTGAAACAGTAGTCTGCTAGATAGAGCATGAAAACACCTAAACACATCCAACACATTAGAGGCTTTTCATTTTTAACACTCACAGTACAAAACACTTATAAAGTACTGAGCAAAGTCACAATTAGTAAAGCACTGATACGCTCCAGCTAAATATATATGCAGAAAGTCTAATCTAATCTTAACTAATCTCTAATCTTAACTGTAATCTGCAGTTACATTTTATGCAACAAGCTGAATTCTGTCATTTAATCCTTTTTTTGTGGGTATGATTTAAAGTCTTTGTCATCAGATGAACTAAAAACACATAAAAACAGAAAGAAATAGCTTATAGCTTACTCACATGCTTTTTTTGTTTTGGTTTTTTCCCAAGTACATTACAGTTTAGATTATTTTGTTTAGTTTATTTTTTTTATTATTTTATTTTATCTTTTGGTTTGTTTGATGCCACGCTAGATCTGGGCCATGTCAGGGAGCTCCAGCTCCAGCTCTGTGAGATACTGGGTGCAGTTGGGGTCGCCCCTCACCGTTGGGGCTGATGGGATGGGTCGGCCAGTGTGAGGGTTGACACACCAGCACTCACCCCTCTGACCATGAAAAGACATCTTGCACTGAAACAGAATGTTTTTGTTGTAGTTTCTTCTTTGTATATTCATTGTCACATGCATTAAATATGATTTTTCATGCAAGCTCTCCTTTTCTTTTGCTGCTACTAAAGAGTTGATGACATGATTGATTTTAAATTACTTCTTTTTAGCCGTCTGCTGGTTTATTCTGCTTCACTTACTTTTTCTACTCTTTATTCTTGCATATTACCCAGCTGCTACACCATAGGTGCTTACCCACCCTCTATCAAAAATGCCTGGTCACCTGTTTGAGGTTATACTGCCCCCTCTTGTCACAGTTTGGGATATGCAGAGCATAGAGATCTTCCAGGGGACCTCGGTTATCTCTGAAGGGCATCTTGGATATCCGCTCCAGGACCTGGTCAAGCTCCTGCTGACACAGAGTCTTGAAAAGAGCAAAAACAACAAAACAATTATGTGCACAGGTCCATATTAGTGGTTTGTGGGTGAACTGGAGCCACCATGTTTCCATGTCATGCTGGTAAAATGTAGCCATGCAGGCTGCAGCATGATATATTTTGTACAAACTGTTCCATTTATTCTTTTTCATTAAAAAATATTTTTAAAGAAACAAAACTTAAATTTAATTTTTTAAAAGGCCCCTAAAGTTCAGTTACATCTATCAAAACTAAAGGAAACTATTCCAGGACCCATCAGCACCAGGTTGTGTTTGTAAAGCAGTGAAAGTTTTTTGACTCACTATAAAATCCCATATAAAATGCACTCATACACACACATATCCACACAATAAATCCATATGGCTTCCTGTTATGAGCAAATTAATCTCATTTGTTGCCAGAAATGAATAAAAACTTGCCAGCGACCTCAAGTTTACCTCACAATGCAATGGAGCCAAACATTTTGTTGAGACACTTATAAAGTTTCTGTTAGAGCAATAACCTTGAAATGGCTTTAATGGCAGCTGGAAAATAACACAACGCTGGACAGAAATAGTCAGGGTTCACTTTCAAGTCCCAGCTTTAGGATTCAGAGCAGCTCAGGTGTATTTAAGTTCTGTAACTGGCTATATTTCGATTAAAGAGCTGTCATTTAGGAAGAAAAAGTGCCATGACTCCTTTAGCTGTCTGAAAATAGTCTTTGCTGTATTTTCAATTCTCCACTGCTGTAATTTACTAGCAGTTTCAGGTACTGACTGAACTTTAAAACTGGAAATAACTCACTACTAAATGAAAACTGGAAGGCAGTACTGCGCTTTGGTTTTTAATTCATCCAAAGAGGTTACAGGGTCTTCAGAGGAATTAAAGAAAGCTTATTCCATTTATACACTCATCCCCATTATCACAAACAACTGTAAAACATCAGTGTTTTTTATCTCAAAACAAACTAAATATGTCAAAACAGTTACTTTTTCATTATATCAAATTACCAGAAGATTTAATCATATTGTCTTTAAAATCAGTCTCAAATCAGAAAGCTGTAACTCAAATGCTATTTCTTACTTAGGGTTGTTTTAAAGTATAAAAGTGAGGCCTCATAAAAGCTTTACAGTAACTACTTTTAAAAGGACTACTGTCTACCAGGCTTGGTGTATTATTTTAATACCAACAGTTAAAATGCTGTTAAAGCAAAACTCGTGTGACTTGAATAAATATGTATTTTTATCTTTTTAGCTAAAACCTTCACTGTGTACTGATAGCAACCGCTGATATGTAAAAAAAATGTAGCATCATCTGGCTTTTTCTAGTGCTTCTAATGCAGTTTGCAAGGATCCACTGTACCTGAACAAAAAGAACCAATCACAGCCAGGGGGAGTTTCTTTCTGTGGTTGCCATAGTTGCTAGCATGACTTAGCCTATTTTCCTTTAACTGCTGGAAAAAGAGCTAAATCACAAAAGAATGAGATGGACCTGCAAGTAAAGTCCATTTGAAATAAAAAAAAAGATAATATGCTTTGTCTTTATAGTCACACTACTTATGAAGGTTGGTCTTAATTAAGAAAAACAATATTAATTTAAGAATTTATTAATGAATTACTCTAATTTCTAATTGAGTTTTAGAGCTATTGATGAAATATAAATAAAATAACTTGTGTTTTCATATAAATTATAAAAATAATTGATGCAAATTCAGCTCCATTTAGACCTTCATTGCTATTACACATAGTAGTAATAGTAATTATAATTTACCTACAGAACAGGCACCTACCTGTTTGGGCCGAGTAGGTTTCACTTCTTCCACCTTGTTGGTCTTCATCTTGGTCTTCATCTCTTGTCTGTGGTTACGCACGGCGCTTTCTTTGGGTCCCAGCCATGTGATCTCTTTACTGGGTCTTCGGATGGCTGGGCTCTCGCTTGTGGCCACATCAGGCTGCAGCTCCACTGCCTCACCTGTAGATGAAGACATTGAATCATTTAGTAACAATGGCTTGTATTCAATTTAAAAACAGGGATTTGTTTTTACTCTGCCAACATGTTCCACAGTTATAAAACAAACTGATCAGAAATGGATTTCAGTGTCTTGCTCAAGGACACTGATGGACTTAGTAGATATTTTAGATTCTTTGAGGCTGAAGGCCGAGGTGAAATACATTCCAGACTGCAGGTAAGTGTTGTAAGAGTGACAAATTAGTGCTTTTTTTAAGTGGATAGATGAGTTTTTATCTGATGAGCAATTTTGAAAAATTAGTTTCTGCAAAATTGTTATACAAATAAGTGTTGTTTAAAACATTTTTGGGTCTGTCTGTGTCTGTAGACTGATTTTTATTTTTTTTTATTGCCCTTAAAATACACTTTTTAAAGGGTATCTCATGCAAAATAAAAAAAAAAATAATAATAATAATAATAATCGCAATCCAAACATCTGTGTAACCACCGTGTTTTCATAAATGTAAGCATGTACTTTGCCAACCATAACTGAATACCTTTAAAATCTATATTCTTTATCAACTACTTAAAACACACAATGAAGACAATTGTAGAGCAAAAAAGGTTAAAATAAAAATAGGGGGAAATTGGTTGGACTTGGACATAAATCATCTGCTTGGTGTGTGTCTGCCCTCCTCCATCCTTCTGAACTCTTCACACAACCAGTTTCAGTTATTAATAAAGCATTATAAAATTACATTTATATTTGGTGCAGCTGGTGCATTATTTACCACTGCAGAGGAAGCCTAATCCAGCAGTGGAGCATTTTCTTGCACGTCAGAAAGTGGCAACAAATTGGTACCCCATGCAAAACAAAGACAAGGGGCTCTTAAACAAAATGCAGTTTAAGCTGAAAAACTGGTGTTATGCTGTCTGCTACATGTTCATCTATCCGTGTGTCCTCACTCATTGGTTTGTAAACTAGCTTTTGAAGCATCAAGTTTGCCATTTTGCTGTTGCTATCCTGGGTTTATTAAGTCAAAGATCACATACAAGAGAAACATCTATAATTATGAGGACACTGCATATCCACAGGGTGGCATTCACAGAAATCATAGCACTCTGACCATAAATATACACAAATCTAAATTTAAATGAGTTCTGTAGACTACATAAAAACATGCATACATATTCACCACCCTGAGTTGTAATGAGAGGGAAAATTACTTTATGGCCAAGTCAATTTTAAAACCAGCCTGTAAACATACTTAATTTAGTTCATTTTAACAAACTGACTTGATTTTTGAGCCCCAAGTGGCCACATGAGAAATTGCAGTTTTTAGCTTTTCTTTGTTGGCTTAATTTTTCAGTCCTTGAGGCTGCCACTTGGTCTAGACCTAGCATTTAATAGCAAATACAAAGTTTAAAAGCCTTTTACAAGACAAGTACTCAATAACTGAACAGCTCACCCTGCCTTAAAATCCCTTTTATTCAAAACATATTTATTTATTTTACTTTGACTGTCTCTTTTCTTCTTTGAGTTGTGTTCAACATCATCCACCAAATGAAAGAGAGAAGAAAAAACTCTCTTCAGGCAGATAGAGCAATGAAGGTGAGAGGCCAGGTCCAACCCAACTTGTTTTTTCTGACAACAGAGCAGACTTTGATGTTCACAGAAAGGGAGTGGAAGAGGAGCATCTCTCTAAACCAGCTGATTTTGGATTTTAAAAAAAAGGAAAACAACTTGTATGACAAATTTTTCAGATAGCATCTCATAGTTAGGATTAGCTGCAAAACATAATATTTCAAAAAGTAAAACACATTGTGCTACAACATCATTACTATTATGTATTTCACCTTTACATAGGGATTTACTGAACATCCAAAAGAAATAGGGGAAATAACTAGAGAAGGTCAAATACTTGGCCATGAAGTGGATAGTTCAAGGTTTATGGACAGTGCTGGGAATGAAAGCAAGTGTGTGACTGAATGGGGCATTCCCTAAGCCCCGCAAGAGTTAAATTTGGCATCCGGTTGAAGAATATGATTACAAAAAGTCTAAGAGAGAACAGGAGAAAGGAAATTCCAAAAGAAGCAATAACAAGGTGCTGGCGCCATTTGCCATCAGATAGATCTGGTGTTGTTGGACTTGAGTTCCCTTTATGATGCTCAACTGTGCTCTCACTGGGTTTCTTTGAAGGCTGAGTTTCTTTGGAAAAAGCAGCAAAAGTCAACTGAAATTAGGTGTGTCCTTATATGTGTGTGTGCACAAGTTAATAAACACAGAACACACTCAGAAATATTGGCGAGTGGGGTGCCTTTTGTTTTGCATCATCCTCTGTTTCTAAGTGCAATACCTTCACCTAATGTTTTTTGAGGCAGTATGAAATGTTCAGTCAAGTACGTCTGCAGACGCAGTGTTTAACAGCAATCACCCTATTGAATCTACATGCACAGACACAAACACAGAGGGTCAGGACTCCACTTTCATGGGGCACTAGGCCTCTGCAGTCCAAGCTGCTCCACAGCAGTGGGCTGGGGATCAGAAGAGTCAACAGAGCAGCAGGCCTACTGTCCAGTCTACTGCTTGACTTAATCCTCACACAATAGCCTGAGAGGCTTCCTTTCTATATCTGATCCATGTCGAATTCCCAGGTGGCACGAAGGCCAAAGGTGGCGTGTCTGATTGTCCAGATTCTGGTCAACTGAGCAAATGGCAGACTTGGCCAGATTGTAGAGACTGGAAATGTTGGAAAAAGAAAGATACAAACACTGGTATTCTCATCATTTTCAGCAGATACTTGCTCGTTTTGACCCTACTCTTTAAAGGGATGTTTACTGTGTGTCTTGGCTGAAGATGTTTAGTGGGATCCAGGAGAAATTCATCATCTAGCTTACTGAAGAAAATTCTACAAATGTAATTTTCTTCTTATTATAGTCATTGGACTTTCTGGGATCCTCTGTCTATAAATAATGTAACTAACCCATCTGCAATTATTTTATTACTTATGAGATGAGTACACCCAAACAACTTTCTCTAAAGCTTTGTCTTTCTAAAAGAAAAGATAATGATCCATTTAACTGGGCTTACTGGCAAACATTTCTATTGTTCCTGTAAACACAAAATTGAACTGGGGAAAAAGAAAAAAGACCCGCCTGACCCAAGGTAAGTAGGACCAACTTGTAGCTAGAACTGAACTATTTCTATCATAACGTGGATTTCTTATTACAAAAGATAAGAAAAAATAAGTTCAAATCCTCTCAGTTCCAGTTCTTTAGCAGCTCTGAGGTGTGAAATAGGTCATGTGCCACTTAGGAAGCTGACGAAAGGCACTGCATTGATTTACTGCAGTCCATAATCCATTACAAGGCCTGGTGGGACAGTTTTCTAGAAATACAAACTCAGCAGAGTGAAGATGTTTACCTTCCAGGCTTTTTGGCCCACGACAGCCATCTAAACACAGGCTTTACACAGGCTCTGGCACGTACATGCACACCGCAGCATCCAAGACTAGGCATAGCTCACCAGCGGCATTGCTAGGTTGAACTCTGGGGAGATTGCTTGGGACCTAAAGTGGGACAGGAACTGAAGCAAGCTGGGACATGCACAATCTGAAGAGCATCACAGGCATTGACTATCACTCATAGCTGAAGAGACAGAGATATGAGGGGTGTGAGCAGCATGGAATGCAAAAATCTCTCTAGCAAATGCTTCAGCCACCATTTTACATTAAAGTTAAACCTCAGGTTTGTGCTTTCATGTACTAACAGGCCCCTAAAGATGGTGTGTTCTTTAATTCATCAGGTCACTGTTCTGCTTTGGTTTGAGCCTGCACATGTGCAGACTGTTGATTCAATACAAAATCATGGCAGTGGTGTCACACTATTGATCCAATATCGACACACATGTGATCTACATGTGATGGCAATGTGCTGAGACAGACAATGATAGTGCTCGCTTTAGGACATTTATCCAAACAATGCAGGTTTTTAAACCATTGAGAAAAGTCTGCTCTACTAACATTTTACTTGGAAAGAAGAGCATTTGCTTGACATCAAGAATGCACAGTCATACGGTACGGTTCGTTACACAGTACGTTACACATGAGAGATAAACATACTGAAGGAGTTCAATTGTTTAACTTTATTGTTGACTTGACGCTGAAAAGATGCAAGCAAACAACAGTAAGGTCTGGTCAGCTCTGGAACTGCAAACATTCCTTACTATCATGTTTCTTGTTAGTTGTGTCAGGTTTGTTGTCATTGCACTTGTATATGCTAACCCTGCCTACGTAGTGAGGGTTTGACTTGCTATGTCAGGGGTAGACAAATTCAGGCCTAGAGAGCCCCAAGTCTTGCAGGTTTTTTCATGTTTCCCTGCTCCAACACACCTGATAATAATCAAATGGATTCAACAGCTTAGTAAGTCCTGCTTACAGACTCATTTATTTAAATCAGGTGTGTTTAAACAGGGAAACCTCTTAAACGTGCAAGACTGCAGCTCTTGAGGACATAAATTGCCTACCCCTGCGCTAGGAAATGCTTGCCTGACCAGGCTGGACCATTGAGAACTATAACATACCACTCAGTGGAAGTAGGGCTATGGTTAACCAATGCAGGCACGGTAAAGTCCCCTAAACATGCCACAAGGCAGTAAGTATGTTGCAATCTCCAACTTTGCTGTTACATGGCACATGCTCTTATAACCCCATTGAATATCAGCAGTCATGCATCTCTGATGGTTTGATTAACCATTTAGCTGGTTAATCAGAATTAGCACACTTTATTAATGATATTTTTCCATAAATAAATATATTGTAAATAATATAATATAATATAAAATGATCTTTTTTTAAAAAAGGACCAAAATTCTTGAACATTAGAGATCATAACAATAACAAATTTAACCCATTTAATCCATTCTCAGTATTCACGAAAATAATTTGGAAAAAACGCAAAGGCGACAAGATAAGGCAATATTTAAAAAAAAAAAAATTCAAGGGTTATAAAAGTTCTGCAGGATGAGGTGCAAAGACGTATCTCGGTGGGGGATGTTAGTCAAGGTGGGTGCAGAGGGTGGAAAAAAGAAAACACTTGCATTGTGAAGTCACTGCTTTAGTCTATACCATATACCATATCTGAAACACGTAAGCAAAGGCCAAGGAGGACACAAGTAGTGAAAGAAAGACACGAGAAAGAAATCTAAGAAAATGTTTGCAAAATCATTTCTAAGATAAGCCCCAGTTTTTAGAGAAAAAAGATTTGTAGACTTAGGACACCAAAATTGAAGGAAGAGAACATCAAACCTACAGCAAAAAGGTTCCTAAAATTTTGGTTTTGGTTGGTATTGTTTCATATCATAGCAGTATTCACATTTATATCTATTGAATTTATCTAATATTGAATAGTGATCAAACTTGTGATTTACACTCCTATTCACTGTCTGTAGAAGCCTTTAAATACCTGTCCTACAAGCACATATTTGATTTTATATCTTTTCAAATACATATCTATCATTTCATGCCATTACAATTTTCTCTTTGCAGAAGCTTCATATTCAGATTGCCCCTCACCCCCCTCAGTGTCAGTAGCATATCAGACAGTGTTTGCATTGTTTTAAATCACCCTTGACCAAAAGGAGGGTGGGAAGTTATTCTGGTTCTCAATAGGCACTAGGAGATTCTTGGCACGGACGCCTGAAGTCAGTGCCTTGAGGGTAGATAGCACAAATACCCCTTTTTAGAGAAGCCTGGGATGGAACAGGGGGATTATCTCAGAGCTATTTCAGTCCTGCAGGGGTCGTCTGGACACCCCCGCAGGTACACTTTGGTCATTGGAATAACATTGTTAGCTAACAATGTTATTCCAAGATCCAGATGGCACCAGAGCTTTTTATCTCATCCCTTTTTATTTCCATCTCACTTTCCCCTTCCCGTACTGATACAACAAAACGTAGAGTTTTCCTCTTTAATTATGAGCATGTAAAATGGACTTTGGATAAGTTTGGGCAAAATAAAAACAGATGGCTTTTTTTGAGGATCACTAAGTAAAGCCACCACAAGTTTTCTAATTCATGTAAGTAAGGATCTGAGCTCCGATCCAGCTTTTTTAAACCGGCATGTTCTCTTTTGAGGTCATTTGTGGTATGATTCCAGTCAAAACAACTAAACGGCTATCCAATCTCATTAAAAGGAACCTTTACTTTGGTCCAGGTTTCTGTGGAAACGCAATGTCAAATGAGTCCATGCATAAACAGATGGGATAGTTGGAAACTTGTGGGTTGCTTTAAGATTGAGACTTTTCAGCCAATAATCAAGGAATTATTTGTTGTTATATTGTTGTTTTTAATATCAAAATTAGCACACTTTCTCAATTATCAAATCCTTTTTTTTGCTATTAAAAGCTAATAAATTATTATTAATATTATTATTATTATTATTATTATTATACTTATTGAATGTTACTGTAGGAGGAAATATCCCATGTCATCCTCCTGGGGTTATCGCACCAAGTCATGGAGACCCTGACACATTTAGGATCTTCCATTAATCTTTACAGTTGTTATGCATCATTATCTCTGAGACATCATCCTCAAATTTTAAACTTACTGAATCCTTCCCAAGAAAACCAAGAGCTTATGAAAACCTCCACATGATAACCCACTTGTTTGAAAAAGCACTTGTACAATAAAAAGTAGTATCTTGCATTATCTGGCGGTCAGTTAAATGGGGAGACATTTACCACTGAAATCTCTGTACACAAAGGACAAGGCTAAAAAGGAACAATACTGAATGGCTTGCTGGCACAACGGCATTAAAAACACGCATGTAGAAATAACTGCACGACCTCAGAATGCCTTTGAAATTCATCTTCAATGAACACAGTTAAAGACTAATGAAAAATATACAAAGAAAACCCAGAAAAACTGTCCCATTGTCTGAACTTCTGAACTAAAACTCATTTAAGACGGACTGCGGTGAAGAGGAAAACTGACCTGTGGTTGAATGAATGGAAATAAAATTTTTAATGGAAATCACGGATGCCAAAATACAAGAAGTGCTGAAATGCTGTATCCTCCAAGTAAAAAGTTAGACTTCAACCTCCATGAACAGTGTGGTATGTGGGTGCATTAGTGCACATGATATGAGGAAGTTTAACACACCTTTGATGTTGAACCAGCTATATAGATTTTGGAGCAAAAAATACTGGCATAAAGACAATGTGATCATCTCCTCAGTTCCCCAACCACTTCCATATATGAATATATAATATATATATGAATATAACCAAAAATCTTGCATGTAAGTGTTGGCTTAAACTGATGGAACTAATGTTTGCATGGTCCTTTGCATCAATGTAAGGTGTGTCAAAGTGAAATAATGTGGGGAAAAAAAATTGCTGCGACTGAGACTCATATAAATGTGACCATTTCAGCTGAAAATTAACTGTCATAATAATTGCAATTAACAGTTTAAATGCCTCTTTCTGTTCATGGTTACAAAAAGGACTGCTACCATTATCCTGCATAGCTGACAAGTCTCAGCACATTTTCTGAAATCTCCTTTTTCCTTCAGTTTAAAATCAACACGTGCCCTTAACAAAACTGTCGTTTGGTTTTGCGATTAGATTCTTGATGTTAATGTCAGTAAATACTCACTGAAAGGCTGTCCATCTGCTTGGAAGGAAGTTAAAGGAAAGCAGATGCTGGCATTCAATCAGAGCAGGAGATATTCTACAAACAGAACTGCTCTCAGTGCAAACAACTGTGATCAGATCGTGTCAAGCTTTTACAATCAGCATATATTTGATGAGAGGAAGGTGACGCTTTTCTTTGCCACCAAACGGCATGCTTTGAGTTTTACTGGCAGACAAGGACCAGTGAAAGCACCAGTCTGAACTGTAGGAAATCCTGCTGTCTCTAAAAGTCTATTTTTACTCGTGTACTTTACTTTCACCCAGGAAAGTGAATTTGAATCTGTCATGATGTTATTTTCAGTGCAGCCTAAATCTACACTCTAAAACATGTTAAATTTGGAGGAACTTAATGTACATGTTTAATGTTTACGCTTTCTTTTTAGAAAAAAAATTGTATTATTGAGAATTAATTTACAATTTTTGTATCTTTGCAGCATAATGAGAACAAGATTCAATGTAAATTATTCAGTTTACTTTTTAAGACCTACTTATAAGAGTAGCATTCTTAATTTAATGGAAATAAAAAAAAATCCTTATTTTGACTAATGTTTTTGTAGGAATCTGAATATCAATATTTCTACTAACTGTTTAAGTCTGAATGTAAGTAATAAAGAAACTGAATTTTATTTCCAGGTTTACCATCCCCCTATGCATCCCCTGCCCATTCAACTTTTAATCAATGGCGTGTTGACTCCAGGATTAAGGGAATATTGGTTTTGACCTCTGACCTTTCTGCTGTTGGTTGTCTCTAATTTATTTTAATTGTGCTTCTGTTATCAATGCAACTCTGCATCATCTTCTACTGTGTAATTTCCTGGATAAATACCACCCTTCATTTATTAATTTGCTTGTTGTTTTTATTAAGCGCTTGTTAAATGGTTCAGTGACTTAGAAAGAAATAAAACAGAGGAAAAGAACATTTAAACATCCATTCTCTTTGCCAAGGTGTCAATCAACCTAATACAACTGCAAAATTATTTTTACCTCTTATTTACTAATAAATTCCTTAAATATAGGGGAAGCAAAATATAGCAACTAGAAAATTTTGATGCTGCAGATGAGCAAAAATTGAGGCTTCAGCCCTCAATGAAGAAAATTTGAATAGTTCTGAACAATTTAGCCTCAATTTATGCAAAGAATTTAAAGAAAAAAAAATATTGTAACCTTGGAAAAGCACTGCAATTTACAGTGCAATGTCCACCGCTCCCGAATCACTCTTCCATCTGCAGCAGCAAGCCTTTTATCCAAAACAACTCCACTTCCAGCTTTTCGAGCTAATCTCTAAGATTTTACCATTTGCTGGACACATCCAACCTAATCTCAGACCTTTCAACCTGCAAGATAAAACTGAGGCAAGAAAAGCAGACATTTTGCCATGGAAAAAAAATGCCATTGGTTGCAATATATTTCAAATGTACTTATTTTTATTTCACGCCAGTCTACTTAGAAAATCTCTCCTTTGCTTTACTGTTCCTTTAGCTCAGAAGGAGGCGGGTCGGCAGTCTTTCTCCTTTAAGGCTCCCAATGATTGTAACCATCTGCCTGCATCTTTGAGGTCAATAACATCATACGGCCACTTTAGAACCTTACGTAATACTTACCTTAAAACAGTCTGTCTGTGTTTGTAACGTTTTCTTTTCCGTATGTGTTAATCTGCAATTGTGTAAATTTAATAAATAAACTTCTGTTATTTGTGACATGAAACCAGGGGCTGGAGAAGAGGGTTGTGTATTCAGTGACTGTCCTGATTAAGTGTTAGACGCTGTATTGTGTATTATCTTTGTATAATGTATAGTGTTGTATTGTATGTTTGTCGTATTACATGTGAAATATTGTTATGTCTGTGTTTTGTGTTTTATTGGGGTTTTCCATTAATAAATTGAAATTGAAATAGATATTTTATGGTTGTTTTCTTGCAGGATGTGTCCAAGTATTCTGATCTCCTTTTAGGTTACATAAATCAAATAAAACTGTTTAAATTCATAACAATGAAACTGTCATGGCTGATTATCAGAGGGGTTTGTTATTTTTGACCTTTTGTCAGGGTGATGGCATAAAGAGCCCTTACAAAGAACAAGAACACACTGAACGCTGGTTTCATGTGTCCCAGCACAGACGTGCCAAAATAAACGTGTGTCAGTCTAGAGGTAAACTCTCACAAAGCTCAGATTTGAAAAATAAGGAGAAATTACACTCTGGCTAACTCCACTGGACACTCAGTGAAGATTTGCAGCCCTAAAATCAGCCAGATAATGAGGCTGTTTTCTTCTTCACCATGATTTGTCCCTGTTTGAAAGTAACCTGCATGAGTCTGACGGGCTCCAGGCCTCATCTAGCTCCATTGTGATACCCCCACCTGCACATATACATCCTCAGTTCTTTTTCCAGGTCGACAGTTAATGCAGTGACCATCAACAGCAGTTTATAGCTACTTTCTGGTCAAAGCTTAAAGTCCACTTTTCCAATCAATGCAGCATTCCCTCTGTTGTCTCTTTTTCTTTCCCTCAAATCCCCTGTGGAAATGTCAACATCTATACTGCGATGTTTTCTGCGTTGATCCAAGTACAACTTCTAAGAATTTTGCAGGCGACTTTGCAGGCGTTGATGCAGTGTTTTAAAGACTTTTTTTTTTTAGTGGGAGGGTTAGTATTGGGAAAGACTAGAAGGCCAGCTGTTTGGAGCACAGCTGAGATGAACTGGTTATTCCTTTTGTTTAATTCTCTGCAGGCCCACCATGACTCACAACACTTTAAAAACATTTATGCCACAGAATACCACTTGCAGCATTTTTAAAAGTGGATAGAATAGCAGTTAAGATACTCCCCATTCTAAATGCTATTTAGGGACATGAACAGAATCCTAAAGCAAAATTAGAGATACAAGAAAATTCTGGTAAACTTTAAGATTATTAACTAAACCTTGATGCTAGTGTATAAAAAGGGTACCAAAATCCCTCATAATTTTTTCAATAGACATAAAAAGGACGTGTTGATATAAATATATAAGGGATATCATGTAATGAAGAGGAAAATGCTCAATATAACTTCACTAATGGCCCTTTATGACAATGCAATATGTCTACATTAGTCCTCAGGCTGCAGTCTAGACAGTGTCATTAAAAATTGATTGAGGAAAACCAGTTTCCAATGAACTGACTGACCGCTGGTTTGCTCCCGCTGCTCCTGGCTGTAAGTGGTCGTCTCGGTGTCCACTTTGCGCCGACACTGTCCCTGGCCCTGCACCAGTTGCTCCAGGGGGAGCTCCGAGTCGGGCGTCGGGTAGCATCTCAAACCCGTGGAGCATCTCGGGGTGTACACGCCGCAAGTCTCGCCCTCCTGCCGGGCGCACACGGGGCAGCACCCGCAGCCCGGTTCGCGCACTATCTCCGCGCACGTCTCGGTGAGCTTTGGGCACAGCGCCAGGCGCTCCGCGGTGCATACAGGGCAGCGGAACACCATCTCGGCCAGGGAGGCACCAGCGAAAGACGCGGAAAGGATCAGCAAGCTGCAGCCGGCGTACGACAGCATAGTTATAGGCATAATGTTTTTGGTCATTATCATAGGGCGATCGGAGGCAACCCCAAGTGGGAAAAAAAGGGGAAGATATGTGCACGCGAACAGGTGAAGCCGGGGGCTGGGAGGTCTGCTGGGTCCTACAAATTCCCAGGTTTGCACTCGGGGCCTCATGTGGGTGTTAATTGAAGAAAATATTCAGATGAAGGGAATAGCTTTGATTTATCTTTGGCTATCTTTTCTTAATGAGAAGATACGGTGCAACATTTATGACTTTTTTGCTTTCATATATGTCGTATTTTCAGTTTAAGTTGTGCTGCAGTCTCAGTTGCACTGTTCATGAAGTGTTAATGATTTTCTACCTTTTTTTTTTTACCCCACACTGTCTAATCAGAGGACAGCATAGAGTTGTTAAATTTCACTGTGTCATCGGTTAACTCAAAATAAGATCGAATAAATTATACGTTTAAAAAAACATATTGTATCTACATTATTAATGTACAATTTGCATAATTTAAATTTAATCTTAAATTTCACCCTTTCTTTAATCACTTTATTGGATGTAAGTTTGATATAAAGCAGCCACACAGTCATCAGATAAGAGAAGCTATTGGGGTTATTTCCTCTTTTTTAGGGTGTTTTAACCATCATCATCATCACAATCATTATCATCTCTAAATTTCTCCATAAGTCACTTACAGAGCTGCCTTTTTTCTGGACATACCAAGGGACCATGCAGGAGCTTCATTGCTGCCCTTGAGAAAATCATTTCCCTGAGTCTGGGATGCCAGCTTGTGCTCATAAAATTGCAGTAAATTAAAACACCTTTGCTCTGCACTGCTACACAGAGCGGCTTGTTTGTTTCAATCAGCACCGTCTGCCCCAGCTCCAAGAATGCATAAATAAAAAAACAAACTAACAAAAGGACTATGTGGAGTGCCTTCATGACATGGAAAGACCTCCCCGCAGTGGCTGACATGTTCATTGACACTCTATTAAACTCTGCCCGCTGCTACCAGCATATTACACCTCTGTACAGTAATGCTACTGTGCATGTATACAGTAATGTTTCCTATTGATTGGTGAGGCCAAGCCTTGAGGTGTCACGCCCACCCACAAAACAAGCTCCTATTAACTCTGTCCAGTACAGTAGACTAATAGGTGTTTATCCAATGGCCCAGAAATAGAAATGGTATGTGTAACCTAACTCTACAGATATAAATGCAGATTATTTTCTTTTGTGGGTGTACATTTATTTAATATTATTTGGCCCTATTCGCAATCCGCATCCCAAGCTCAACTTGGGGGTGCAGAGAGGGAGAAAGGGCACATTTGAAGCTGCCCTGCATCTTAGGGGTGTGAGTCAGGAGGATGCCCAGAGGGCTGTTTGCACATTGAACCTCATATGTCATTTTATGAAACCATGGATGGAAAAGCAGCAGGAGAGAGGGCTCGACGTTTTATAAATAAGAGCCTGGGGGCGAGGATTTGTGTCTGGGATGGTCACTGGCTAATAGGCTGAACAGGCCGCGGGATCTGCCCATGTGTGCAAAGTAATCCCCACCAAGGCCAGTTACTTAAATTCCTCCCCATGGAATTGTTAAGCAAACACAAACTCTGGATAAACTTCACATTGATAGAGGAAGCTAAGGGATCACTGATGGGCCGAGGACACAAAACAGTATATGTGCCTGAGCATGTATACAGAGGGAGTTTTATATGCAAGAGCTCATCTACTTAATTGCAGTACAAACTCAGTTTGTTCAGGATTTTAATAACATCTTATTTTAAGCCCATATGCCCCTAATATAAACACTTAATTAATAGTTTTGAACAAACAAAAATGTATTTGCAGGTAAAATGCCTCCTTTGAAGACACCCACTCACAAACACAAGTGAATTTGACTTTGCTTCTTACTGATTAGTACAAAATTTACTTTAAATAAATATTTTCATATCCCAAACTATCCAGTGGTTACCCAAACCAATTCATTTGCAATTATTGCTGTTATTTTGTATTTAATTTTTTTCTGCTTCACCCCTAAGCCTTATGGTAGATGACTGCAACAATGGTATTATCTCTTTTATAGACTTTATAATACACTTTGTTTAAGTTATGCAAAGTTGCATAACTTAACTGTCTCTTGATCCAAAAGGTAAATTCATAACACAGAGAAAAACAAATTTAACATATGTACTATTAAGTTCTTATAATCTGAAACATGTACTTTTTGTGCATATTTCAAGTTTAATGTTTGGCTTAGATGACTTAATTAAGTTTCCTTTTGTTTAAAGTACTGCTTTGATGCAGGAAAAGTTCTATATATAATTTGATTAGAGGGACAACCAGCTGGATCATGAGCTCATTTTGTAACCATAGTTTTCAAAATCAGTTTTCATGCATGCACAGTGAAGCAGGTATGACGATGTTGTTAGCAAGCCATTTTCACTGAATGGAAATGTTTACCAAATTGCTTTATATAAATCCTTACATGGAAATGTTTGCCTCACAATCCCAAATGGAAAAATGCTCATGAGTGTGTGTGTGTGTGTTTTTTAAACGGAAAAATGTGTGTATGTGCCCAAGTGTTTTTTTTGCCGCTTAGCAACAAATAGTGTGTGTGCAAATTAGGAAAGTTATTGCTTTATTTGCTAATCCAAATCATTGTAAAGTATCAGTTATGAAGCCACAGCACTGTTGCGTATTCCCCAATAAAAGAATAACTTAGACACAACTTAGACGCTCCTAATGAGTTAACACATACGTTTACCAATTTAAAGTCCAAAAGTTGGAGCTCCAAAGCTAGTGATATGCTGAGCTCATGATAAAACACAAACATGCTTGTTTTGCAGGAACAAAACTGAAATTTACCATTTTTTGAGGATTTTTTTTTCTTAACAGAAGTATCTTGCAAATCATTCACTAGTAATTCCCTTCCCTCTGCAATGACCATGTTTTAAATGTCTTATTTTTAATTAGTGTTTATTAGTGTTAATGCATCACTAATTAAAATCAGACTTGATATTAATCTATTCTATTAAGAAATCTGTCAAATGTCAATGTAGCAGTAGCACATGCATAATAATACTACTTGGGCAAGCACTGAGTTCTGTTTTTAATTAGTGCTATGACTTGTATTTGGTTGGACGAACGTCTGCCAACAGGCAGATGTGATGAAAATCTCAGATGGGTAAGACCGACACATGGAATTTATGAAAACCTCAAAAACCACAAGTGTGAAAAGATGGCAAAGAAAGAATTGTAGGTTAAACGCTTTGGAGGTGCACTAAAATGTTAAATTATATACATCACTAAAATGCTTGTTGTAGATTCTCTGTTTGTCTTATATGAATGGTTGGATGGATTACATTTTTCTGCTTCGTGCAGGGTCAGTGCAATTTGACCTTTGCTTATGTTTGCTAAATTAGTCTGAGCTCCTTGATAGACAATGCCACCCAGTGGTCACATGATTTTTTTTTTATTTCTTTCTCCTTTTCTTTTCCCCCTCTGTGTTAAGAAAGAAAGAGGAAAACAACGTAATTTTAAAAAGAGCATTTTGTATTTACTATGCCTGATTTCTTCTTTTGTGTCTTTTAAAGTAGAGAAACATAAACTTGATTATTAAAATTTATCACAACTAATTTGTTCGTTGCATCTTGCTCAGTGGTTGCTGTAATAGGTTCCAGACTGGAAAAAAAAGGCTGGCAGAAAACAGGAATACATGATTTCTTTGTTTAATATGTGAAAGAAAGAAACTGCGTTTTGTTTCGAGTGAATATACTTTGTGGTATATTGGGGCCACCGTAGGAGCTTGCTCACGTGACAGAAAAAAAAATTGTCAACATGACAGCGTTGTTCTATGAAACCAATAATTGATAACAAAAATGTAGCTTTATTTTCGCGCACTTTAATTAACATGCTGTAGTACTCATCTGTAAAATTAAGACATTCATGTTAAATATTTATTTTTTGGCTGTCGCTGCACAGGTAAATCTTTTTAACTTCGCTTCCGGTAAATATGTATTAGCAGAGCTAATGCTAGCTGCAGTAGTGAAGTACAGTTTTGAATGCTAATGTTAGCTAACTTTGGACACTGAGTAATTCAAGTAATTCAAGAGAAAATAAATGTTAGCAGAGATAGAGGTGTGATGTTATGTTATTCAAGTGTCAGTACTGTTTTGCAATAAGCACATAGTGTATTTAGGGGTTCGTGACCTTTTTGTTTTTAGACGCGGTTATTAGATTAACACTGCATGACAGTTTTTGACATTGTATACCTTGTTTGAAATGTTACAGGATGGCTGTGTCTCGCCCAGACCAGTCCCCACTTGTGCACAGCTTGGCTACTCTTCTACGTGAAAATGGTATGTTATTAAGAGCTGCCACCAAAAAATAAATAAAGTTACATTTCACAATCAAATGGTTGAAAGTTCACCACCACAATACCAATCTGACTGGACCTGAATCGAGTCCACAAAGATATAAGCCTATAACCCATAGTACTTGAAGGATCTTTTGTACATGAACTGGTTCCAGACACTCCAAGACACTCACTGATGATTTTTGTCTACATCCTGACTGGTCAGAGCTCTTTTGATAGGATCAGGAGGACCCACTTAGTATTAGGCAGCTAGTCTTAATCCTACTCCTTATCAGTACAATTTGAGGTTCTCATGCAAAATTCCTAGTTTACATCCTGTATTTCTTTAGTAAAAAAAATAATAATAAAAACATATAAATTCAAGAGACCTTGCAAAATCCCAAAGCTTTAATCATAATGCTCAATTTCTAAATTATGTTTTGCGTTTCTGTTCAAGCCTCATCGGGCAATTATTTTTACCTGGAATGGCCAGAAACCTGTATAAAACATTCAGGAAATCCTGTGGATATTTCACAGTTGAATAGTTGCTGTTGAATGTTATACAGTAATCAACTTAGTTTCTACTTTTATTGTAAAAAGTTGCTGCAGCTCAAAATTGTTCGCCATAAGACCTAATCAAGTTCTCTCCTCCTTCCAGGTGACAAGGTGCTGGATGGTAGCAGCACACTGACCTTGCCAGCTGCAAACTTGCAGCAGCTCACTCGGCTTTTTGAACAGTACTTGCTGCCCAGGAGCCAGCAGCATGGGTTCCTGGCGCTGCCCTCCCACCCAGCTGACACCGCTTCCCTGTTACAGCTACAGTTCCTGTTCGACATGTTGCAGAAGACCGTCTCCCTCAAGGTGAGTTGTGGATTCTCTTAAAATGATCATCCTTTTCAACACACTGAAAGGTCACATAGGAAAACAGCATCACCAAAACATCCCAATAAACACTTGTTTTCTGAGACCTAAGTTATGTTTGAACTCAAATATTGTGTGTTTGATTTTATTTATGAATAAGAACATTTTGAAACATGCAGTTATTCTTGGAATTATTTGGATGCTGACCATTTTTAGTTATTTTGACTATTTTGCAAAAAGGTGCTCAAAGTGCATACTTAGTGCAGGTTAATTTAGGGATATCAACATACAAATTAGAGAAAAGTTTTAAGAATTAAGAATTTTTTTTAATGCATAAAAAGTCCTTGCTTTTTGGGAGCTAATTTAAAATAATCCTTTAAATTTCTTAGCAGAGAATCAACAAATAGAATAAATTTCCTTCCTTGTGTTTTATTTGCTACAGCTAAAAGTTGCTGTGTTCACTTTTTTGTGGGTCTTTCTGTCGTTGTGTTTAGTCCGCAAGTGAAACTTGACAACAGTGAGATAAGGTGATTAAGTTGGCCATTGCAGATAATTTCCTTCTTTACTTTCAAGAGGTCACAGATTCCTTTTCTGTATATTCAGTCATAGTCTGTCTTTACTATGAAGCAGCGTTCAGTTAACATTGCTGCATTCAGCTGAATTTGATCAGGTGGCACATCTACATCCAAAGGATCTAAGCCATTCAGTCCTTTTTATGTTACCAAACTACCTTTTTTTCTCAAAATATACAAATCATTAGATGTTGCCACCCTTAATGGTTCTGCTATACACCCCTGACAGATGTTTTTTATTGATGCAGCCTGTTTAACTTCCATTAAGAGCGCCTATGACTGCATGTCCCTGGTTCACAGCAACAGCTTGTAGATAAAATTTAAGAATAAATTAGACCATTATCCAAATATAACTGTAATAGCTGCAGCTGTGATTTCAGACCCCATGATGAATCCTAATGTTTCATTGCAGCTCATCAACCCACCCGGAGTGAGACTACAGTCTGTGCTGAAAATCTTCCCTTTCAAGTCTTTGAAGTGTTTGGAGGTAGTGTAAAAACTTTTTTCTCTTAATACTTCACAGTGTACTGAACCTTTTGCTCACATCAGTCTTTATTGAAGAACTCTGCTTGTATTATGTCTTTTATATTTGTTTGTACCTCACTAGCTGAAGAGAATCCCTCCACACCTCCTGGAGGGACTCAGAGGAGTGTATTCCCAGCTGGAGGTTTTTACTTGCTCAAAAAGCCTCGGCTCCCTGGAGGTAGATGTAGTTTATTGGTCAGCAAGTGTAACAAAGTGGATAAATATTACATGTTGTTATAAGAGAGAATCAAGCATGCACATGCTTTGCTTTTTAGGAGCTGCTTTCTCTGTGTGGAGGAGATCTGAGTTCAGCACTGCCTTGGCTGGAACTTCACACCCTGAATTTTAGCTACAACTCAATTGTCTGTCTTGACCAGTCACTAGTAAGACAACAAGCACTCATGCATTTTTACGTGATGTATAAACTAACGTTTCCTTCATATGACTGCAACCTTGTTCCCTCCTATTTTTATAGAGTTTACTGAATGTCCTGAAATCTTTGGATCTAAGCCATAACAAGATTCAGGAATGTGCTGAATTTCTAAAGGTAGTTTGTTTGCTTAATTAGAATTTACTTTCCCTGCTTTTGTGATACTCATGTCGTCTGTTCTCATTGCTTTCTCTCAGCCCTTGAGTGAGCTGGAGCACTTGAACCTGGGCTACAACTGCCTGCAGAGGGCGCCAACGCTGGCTCTGAGTGCCAGAGCCAAGCTCTTCACACTCATCCTCAGGAACAATGAGCTGGAAACCATTAACGGTAAAGCAGGCTGGCATCAGTTGGGAGTTTCTTATCGAGTTCCTAAAACCAAGACAAATAGTCCCAGGTCAGATCAGGCAAAAGAGACGGCCAGTGAAACCACAGAGCTGATAGAGGAGTGAGCGAATAAAACCAAAAGAAAATGGAAACACACCATACAGATGCACCCTCTCTGTGTTTTGGAAGTTCTTCTGTTTGCCTTGGATATTGTTTTTAATCACATGCTGAAGCATTAGATAAAGTTACACCTGACCGTTTATTATGTCTGTTATGTGAATCGGCTTCAATATTCAATATTGTTATTATGATTATTATTTGTTTTATTCTTTTATCTTCTGCCTGATGGTGAATTTTTGTGTATTGCTGGCCTCTCTGATTAAACAGGTGTGGAGCAGTTGTCTTCGCTCCAGCATTTAGATCTGGCCTACAACCTGCTGTTGGAGCACTCCCAGCTGGCTCCTCTGTCCTTGTTGCACTGCCTCAGCACAGTAAGATACACATCTGTCTTCAAAGGCTGCCATTTTCAAACAGCACATTTACTTTCTTTAAAGATTTGCACATCATACCATGTGTGAGATCATTACATTATAAAATTTATTGTTTTGTTGTAGTTGAACTTGGAAGGAAACCCGCTGTACTTTCAGAAGGGCCACCGCACCTGCACTGTCCGACATCTCTCCCCAAAGGCTGCCAGCCTCAGAGTAAGTTATAAAGATGTCTTTATGTACGTATTAAATTAAACTCCGAAGCAGAAGATAGAGGGAAAGAAATTAACTGGAAGTTTCAAGGCCTTTGTTGACTTTCTTTTGAAATGATGAGCATGTCATGTGTTCCTCACACTATAAATGTTGCGTTTCTGTTTCTTTTCAGCTCAGACTTGATGGTACCCCTTTGTCCTCTTCTGAACTATCAGTAAGTCAATCACGCAGCCATCTCTCTCTCTCTCTCTCTCTGCTAAAAGAAATTTTAGCAAGATGTAATTTGTACATGCTGGTCTGGTTTGTATGAGTCTCTTTTGCATTGTCAGGTTTCAGTTCTCACCAAAGGTTTTTAATGTGATTTAGGTCAGAACTCATCCCCCGGCAGTTAAAACACTCCATCTTGTTCTCTTCAAACATTTCTTTGTGCTGTTGGATGAATGCTGAAAGGCTCTCAAAAACCTAGTTTTCTCACACTGTTTATCTCTAGAGTAGCTTGGAAGTCTTCTGATTTCATCATTTCTTTGATGCATTCAGTATAAGAGGCATGAAAGCAGCCTTAAACATGACAGAACCTCTACCGTGTGTTTACTTTTTGCCTTATGGGGCTTCATTTTATTACCAGTAAACAAACTGGCTCAATGCATTGCAAAAGAATCTTACTTTTTATAATATTCTAACTTTTGAGAATTGAATAATTTGTATAATATTCTTACATTTTCAGGGTGGGCATTATTCCATCTTAACTGTGCAGGTGTTTTTCAGATAGATAAAATGATTATATTACATTAAAGATTTTCTAGTACTGTGTATTTATAAGAAGAGTTCATTTGAGGCAGCTTTTCTCTGCAGGTTTTGCCGAAGCCAGGCCGGCTGGTCATCCAAGTGCAGACACCACCCGCAGTTACTTTTCCACCCGAACGGAGTAATCAGGAAGTTTCCAGTGGAGCAGGGGAGCTGAGCGACAGCGTATCTGTTGGAGAAGTTGGGGTGTCACGCTTGCGGATAAGGAAATCTAGGGTAAGATTGATTCTTTTATGTTTTTTTCTGATCCTCAGCAAAAACTAAATCATATTCGTGTCATCTGGACTCACAATTACATAAACACGTGTTGTGGTGAACAGTGATGGTGATAAGTCATACCTCTTGTGTTTCAGAGTAAAGTGAAAGTGAGGAGGGCCAGCATATCTGAACCAAGTGATACCGATTATGAGCCCAGACCCCCTTCCTCTATTCTGGGTTTGTTATTGTAATATAGCAACTATCTTCCCTTGTTGGTTCATTTTAAGACACAAACATTATTTCTCCACCAGGCATTGATCTTCCTCACCAGCAGGAGATTGAGCGAATGTCCAGTTTCAGGGAGCAGCTGGGGGAAGACTGGCTAAGATACCAACACCATCTAGATGGAGGACCACCCCCTACTATCACCACCACTGTCAATACAAACCTGCCAGCCTCTCAATCTCAAACAATTACCAATGGCCTCCGTTCCTCCATCCAGTGTCCACCCACCGATCCTAGCCAGCAGCCATGTCTGTCGCATTCTGTAGAAGTCCTGGTGGACCTCCCGCCACCGATTCTGTCCTCAGAACCCAAAATGGAGACAAATGATATGGAGCAAGATGTAGAAACAGAGTCTACCTTACAGTGGCCCAGTTACAGCATTCAACACACGGAATCTACCCTGGAGGGTAGCATGGTGGATGGCCTCATGGTGGGGCAGGAGTCAACTCCAGATTCCCAGAAGTCTGATAACGCAGCAAGTCATGAAGAAAAGGATGATTTAGGAGGTAGAGTTGGTATTAATGGGATAATAGTGATGGGAAAACATCAGCTACTCTGATCTTGTTTCTCTTTTATTCTTGTCAGTGGATCTGTGTCACCCCCTTCTTGTTGGAGTCCTATCTGACAAAGAGGAAGACAGCAAAGGTCAAGGGGAAAGGAAGGAGCAAAGCGAGGTGTTCCTGCGTGTCAAGCGTGGCCTGGTGCTGGAAGTGGACATACAGCACGGCCAGGAGAGATGTCGTCTGGAGCTGGACAGCTTGGCCCGGGTGAAGACCACAGAGGCAGTGTGGACCAAAGGGGTAAGAGGAGAAAGAGATGGAAGGACAGAAAGTCTCTTGGAAAATCTTGGAATTAGCTTCAAACTCTCGTTTAGTGTTTAAGAAAATAAAATAATTTAAAAAAACTTAGGAATATCTTAAAATCAACATGTTAGGGTGGAATTTGCTGAGTGATTCTGACTCCTTTAGGACGATGAGAAGCTGCTTCCAGCAGTGGAGCTACATTTCGATTACATCAACAAGGCGAAACAGAGGAGATGCTACGTCCTGCTGGATGATGACCCGCAGCAGGTGGCACAGGTCAGCTGATAAGCTGGTACACTCTTACATCATGCACGTACACACTCTTTATATCTTGCTGGAAGTAAAGCATGCAAAATGTATCCTTCCATTCAGTCACAAATCTCTTCAAATACTCACCCACATGATGGATATGCACGACCTGCAAGGTAAAAATGATGAAGCAAAGCAAACCCACGTACAATAAATCAACCTGAATTCCTGGGCCTGCTCTGTTCATGCTTACCTTTTCTAACTCTGCTCACACCCTTTTTGTTTTCTTTTTTTTAACATCAGCTTCTTGCTGTACAATCTGTACCATGTTTACTTGCTTGTTCATGATGTTGCGCAACTGGAAATCTGTGCCTGATGAAGCTTTAAAGCAACAGAGAAAGCTGCTTTGTGATGATTTTGTAAAAAAAAAAAAAAAATGCACGTATCCAAACTGCAAAGATTAAAGCTAAATGAACATGTTGAACTTGAACCATGGCTGCTCATGGAAAAACACAGACTATCGTAGGTAGTAGTTAGTTTGCAAGTAGAATATCCTGCGGTGATAGATGTGATGTCAAAATATTTTTGAGATCCAATAAAAAGCTTCTACTGTTTTTAGTTTGCAGCCTAAAATGCAAATGACTCTCCTTCACTGCTGCCAGATAGAGCCTTTTAAAGTCATGAAACTATTTTAAAAAGATGGAATCAGCTGGGGAAATTTGGAACTAGCGATCTGAACATCTACTTTTAGAAAATTCTTGCCAACTTTTCTTAAATGGCAGACCTATTTCTGGGCAAACATAAGTTGAATTTTCTACAAATATTTCCAAGTGTTAAAATATTCCTGTTTTCTTACTAGGATCTGACCGATATATTGTCTCATGTGGCGGAGGAAAACAAACGCCGTGACTCTGTACTCGGCCCCAGCTGCGTCCGTCTGCAGTGCCTTCGTTGCAGGTCAGAGTTCGCACCTCAGGGTGAGGCTGGTGAAGAGGTGGCTGGAGGAGGAGTAAGGAGGAGAGAGGCCGTGATGCTAACAGAGGCTGGGAAAGAACTGCATATGGAGGAGACGGTGGAAGTGGATTGTGATGGTTGTGAAGGTGAGAACTTCATTCCCTAAAACTGAGTCACGCTAACTTAGTATTGAATCATAGTCAAATAATCATAACTATCCTTATAAAAAGGCACCGCTTATATTTAACTGTTCTTAGTTCTTTTTTAATCAGTGTCAGCAGCGTTTGTGGTTAAAATCAAAGATAAGGACAAAGTAAGAGACAAGGTCACATATCTCGAGCTGCAAGTTCACTTGACGTCAAAGCCCTATCAGGCTCCCATTGGTAGCCAAACAAAAGTCTGATTTCAGACTCGTTTGAGCAAAGCATCCCAGAAGTTATCTCTCCTGTCTTTTTCCCAAGCTGCCTTCCCACCTCTAATCAGCACAAGACAGATAACACCCTTCGCCCCAGCAGCCAGCTCCCTGCAATCCAACCAAACCTGACATTAAAACCTGCTCAGGCACGCACAGAGAGCGTGCAGGCTTTGTACGACAGATGTTTTGGGGATTTTGTGAAACTGTGATCCTTTATTACTGAGCTTAGTCCTGTTCTTCTGTAATTTCAGGCAACAAATTCCTTTTTTGTTCGCACGTGTCTGAGCTTAGACATAAACTTGCCTTTGGGTTACATAAATCTATGCTCTGCAGATGGGAAAAAATAAACGGTTTCCATCCAAATGACCTAAAAGCATGAAAGTTTTCTGCTGTTTTTCAACCACGTTAGGCTGTTTGGTACCCCAAATAGGACTAACAACCAGTATATCTTTTCCACAACATAGCAGAAAACATATCAAATGTTAATTTTCATTTAAAAAATAGGGATTTACATAAATATATTCGAGTACTTTATGATATAAATTAAATTTTAAAAAAGCACGTTGTTTTCTCATGATATACTAAAGCATCTCTGCTCACCCTAGCTGGCCCTTTAAGGTTTCCCTCCCAAAATTCCCAAGCACAGCTGATAAATCAAAATGGAGTTCAAGGCAGCTGGTTATTCTAAAAGATTTTTGAGGCGTCTTAAACTAGTTGCACGAAAGGCACAATATCACTGGGTTTTCTTGGTGATGCCATGAAATGGTAGAAGAAAAACCAGGATCATAAATGAGGCATGAAAGCTGTTTAAATCTCCTCATGTGTGGACGTTTGTCTTCTTCTCTCTGCAGACTTTCTACATTTTTACTAAAAGAAAGGGAAAATTACCTCTATTACCTCTAAATTGTTACCATGAATTTAATCTTTTTTTATATATATATAGGAAAAAGTCACATTTGTCCAGAATGCGGTAGTGACCATGTGGTTCAAGTGGTGGACCAATCAGCTCCCTACAGCAGTACACCAATCCATGGTTCACCAAACCCTGACGCCGAAAACAACCTTCCTGATAATATCCAGATCAACTTGGGCTCCAACAAGGTCCTTCTGATCACCTCAGTGACTCTTTGAGTCCTTGTTTTACCACCTGTTCTTGTTAAATTCACGAATATTAAAGCAGAATCTTTCCACAGGATGATTACACAGATGCCAGTAATAGCAGCAGTCCCATCCTCGAAACTGCCACCACTACAGGAGATGCCACATTTGTCACAGCCCAAGGAAGCTCCTTCTTTATTGGGGATGGTCTTGGTGATACCAGCAGCCTCTCCTACAACACAGGCTGCCAAAGTAAAGAGGAGCTAGCAGGAAGCTACCACTACTCCCCTACTGGTTGTACACCGCCTCAAGTCAAACCCACAAGCCGATTCACACCTAAAGGTACGCTTTCCCTTGTCCCAGATCAGATTTAGATGTTAAAAAAATGACCAAAGACCTATACCGTTTATTTATCTAATCCAGTTTGGATGTCAGAGGAAGCTAGTTTGCTACCCTCCAACTTCAATTTGCTTAATAAAATAACAAACATCTCTGCAAGGCAGAACAGTCGAGCAAAGAGCAATTTGTCTATCTAAATTGAAGATCTAATGAAAGAAAGTGCCAAAGGCAAATTTGCTATTTTGCAAGATTAGCCATGTAATATTGTCTCAGCTTGACTTTTACAAAATAACATACAAAGAAAATAGTTTTGTTTTTCTTTTTTTAATGACAGCTGCAGCAGCTGAACCAGGTAATAAGTTTGATAAGTAGACAAATTGTTTCAGCCACTTTTTACATTTAGAATAACGCAGCAAGGTTGGCAGGGCTGTTTATTGAAGGGAAGCCTAAACAGCTGTAAAATATAAGTGTTATTTCATTGCTTCTGATTCAAATTCTACACATCAAATGTGGCGTGTGGTATAAACTGTTTACGTCAGCTGCATTTTCTTTCTGAAAGACAGATTTAAGTCTTAATTGGAAGTGAGTAGAGATGGGAAGTGTTTGAATCTCATGGGTTTCGTGTGGTGCAGAAATCCTTTAAAGCACTCTGTATCTCAGTGACAGCGTCTGACTTGCCCCCATCTGTCTGCCATTTTTAGATGAACCACATGGTAAATGTGCAACAAGACATATTGGAGTCATTACTAGAAGTGATGGGAGAGGAATAAAAGGCTTAGAGAAGGAGGGCTGAGTTGTAATGATAGTTTCCTTTATCTTTTTTTTTTATTTTTGTCATTGCATAGCCAGTACCATGCAACCTGTCCTTGTGTAACCACAGACTCACCCTGGAGACAGCTCATATTCATCCACAACCCCTGACACATACTGAATATAGTATCTTCTTCTTTTTGGTTGATACAATGCACCTATTGTTGTAGAGCAGAGTGCTAATTTCTCCCTCGTTCTGAAGAACTCCATTATCTCTAAAGAAGCATCAACATGTGTGTGCATGCGTGCACCTTTCACCTTTTAAAGAGCAAGTCATCTGAAGGTTCAAAGGCCTTTTTTTTTTAATCTGATCTGAGTTTACATATCAAAGACTACTGGTTTAGTTTGGCCTCTGTGGGTCCATGCCCTGTCATTTTTGATTAGCCATAATCATTCATCACTGTTCAAATAACTTCTGTTGCTGTTCTTTCGTGGATTTATTGCTCTTAAATGCCTCTCTGCTTGAGGGCTGTTGGCTAACGCTGTGGTCTGCTGCAGTAAAAGCTGGCTATGGTTTCACAAAAGCCAAGAAATATGTAAGTATTTCCACTGCTGCCAGGAAACTAGGCCTTAACTATTAATGGAAGATATCATTTGAGGCATAAAGGAGCCAAAAAAGCTGCTTATTCATTAGAGTGGTTAAGGCCATATGCACAAAACATGATGGCAGCAGATTTTTGCTCAATGTTCTTGAGGGAAAATTCCATGATTTTTTTTTTTAAAACCAAACATGGTGTGAAGGATCTCCAGTGAGGCTTTACTGATTAAAACGTCTGAGTCTGAGATGCTGTAAGACAACAGTCTACATGTGAATCAGAGCAGAATCAGCTGCCTTGGAAATAGTGAAGTAAAAACGAATAAATAACCGTATGTTTGGGATCATCCAGACCATGGTCAAAGAGCACAGTGGGCGAATCCTTCACAATCAGCATTTGAAGGACTTGAGCAAGCTGGAGTCCTTTCTAGTAGTTATACAAATAATTTTAAGCACCCCTGTCTCCTACAAGGTTTTGCACTTTGCAGACTATTAAGTTTGCAGGGAACCTTTTAATTAATGTAACAAGTGCAAATCAACATGAGGAAAAAAAACAGACATTATCTGGGTTTCCATAGCTTTGCATTTAAACGATAGTAATGGTAAAAATAAAGGCTGAGGTGGTTTGTTTTTAAGAAGACCTGATTACATGAAGGGAAAAAAACAACAGCCCCTGATCTGGCCAACAATAATTTGATGTGGCTGAACGGCTCTTGCCAAATAAGATAAGATATTCCAGATATTCCCAGAGATATAAATACTACCTGAAGAGATCGCTCCATTTTCCTATTGTGGATGTTAACCCTATTGAGCTGTCTAAAAACAGAATAGAATAGAATTCAGTTTAATTCACATCAATAGAAAATTTGAATTAGTTTTTTTCAGAATATTAAAATTTTGATAACAAGAGGGCAGAACAACTACATAAATTTAAAAAATAGATTCTTTTTTAATTCGTGGGGCTGCCAGACCATTGTAAATTGAAAAAGATTTAGGAAAACGTTTACAATGACTTGCATTCATTTTACATTCATGAATGACCCTGATTCAGCACCATACCTCTGTCCACTAGAGCAGCCTTTCCTGAACTGGGGGTCCTGACCCCCATAGGCTTTCCAAGGGATTGCCAGACTATTGTAAAAAAAATCATAACCTACATTTATTAAATAAATTTGGTATTTTAATAAGGGCTGTCAAAATTTTAATGGGTTACTTCAAAGAGATTAATCTGTACAATGAATGTGTTAAATATTTAATGCATTAACGCATGAAGAGCAGTGTTATTTCTCATGCCATATTCAAAATCCAAATTTGGTATTATCTTGGCGAAAGAAACAAATTTAAGCATGTAGGTGCATTAGCAGTAGACCAAATCTACCAAGAAACTCTATGAAGATTCTGATAGTTTTAAAGCCTTATATTTAGAGGATGGCTGCAGGATGACCCTTTGATATATCCCTTAATCTCACTCAGTCGTCCCAAACACATATGGTATCTTGGGGGTTGTGCCTCAAATGGTTTTTCACTTTATCATTTTATTGTGTTTATTTCCATCTTTAAAATTTCTGTCTAGTTGGGACAGTTTCTTTTTCTACTGAATTACCAAATAGTCTGTGGTATGTGGTATGTGCTAACCCTAACCAACCCTTTGGAGAAACTATGCAGACTATTTTTTTCCACTTTAAACCAGTCAATGGAAACAAATCTGACCCACATCTCCATTTTTTTTTTTTTTTTTATTGTGGCTTTTCAAAGGATTGTTTAGATTTTCTTCACTATATAATGAAAACCTGAATTAATACTATGTATCTTCTTCTTCTCAATTTTCAATTGAAAATCCTCCACCGTTTAAACTATACTAAAGAGAGATCAGGCAAGAAATATCCTGACGTGGACCCAATGTTTAAGGTGTAAAAATATCTCATACAGTTCGATTTGCCATATTCAACATGATCGTATAATTTTTGCTAACAACTGTAACAAATAAATATATATACAGAGCAAGAGAGAGAGTATTAAAATAAAAATATGTCACTTTTTGACCTTAAAACTCTGTGCTTCTAACATATTTTGATGGCACACTGACTTTTATTATGTATATTTCTGAAACTGTTGTTGCCAGAGCATCACTTTATGGCAGCGTTTTATCTTATAACACCACGTCACGCGCTAGCAACTGGATATCAACACACTGGCCATTTTTGATGTGCACTACAACTGATTCACCAAAGACACCCATGAGGACATTATTTGAAAAATGAGGGACAGAAAGAGACAGCTCAAGCAAAAAGACTATACGCAGACATAGTAGACAGATGGACACTTTTGTCCAGCTGGTGCGTTTTCAGGGGATCCAACGCTTAACACAGCAAATGGAGCAATACCACTGGTAACCACATGGGTCAGTGTTGAGCAGTATATCTAGTAGTTCTGTACTGGGGCTTTAATGGCACTGTACCAGGAAGGAAAATGCCTTTCCAAGTCAAAAGTTCCACCTTCCTTTGCCATTGAATTTAAATGTGTCTATCAAATGTTTTAAAATCAATCCAGATATCTGAACCTGGCATGTTTAAACATGAACCTGAGTTCGCTCATTATGTGTTTCATTTTAGATATTTTTCTGCCTTTCAGTAATTTGCACCCAAATACAGTTGATGAAAGGAACTTTTAATAATCTATGTTTGTTTTCTGGTTATTATGTAAGACTCGCTGGGTTAATCTTGTTTGTGTTTGCAGATGATTTGGATCTATTGTCGGAGGACTACGAGGTGGTGGATCATCGGCTAAAGCTTTTCTTGGATGTCGAGGTCTTTGAAGAGGAAGAGGAGCTTCAATCTTACCTCAAGGTTTGTAAACAGCAAGGGTAAAGGGAATTGAGAAAATCCAGCTTCTCTGGATTTTTAAGTCGTTATTGGAGTTTATGCTAATTTATAAACAGTATTATTCCCAGGAACTTTGTGAATGGCTACTTTTAGCTCTTTTTCTAGTGTTTTATGCAGATTTTTATTCCTTTTTATGAAACGTTATCTTCCTAGCTTAACAAGTTGTGAAAATTTTACTGCACTTCATCTGCGGTTTCATAACAGTCAGCCAAAATGAATGCAGTCAGTAAATCTTTAGGAAGCCATTCAGTCTGACTCCTCATCCTCTGAAGCTTCTTTGACAAGTTTATGCTCTTCTGTTGTCACTTAATGTTCTCTGAAACCTCTTTAAAACGCAATGCATCCAGGAAGCCCCTCAAATCAGCAGGCTACTGCTTCTCTGTGAGACACGTGAGTGAAGAGCATAAAGCTGCTGAGCAGGATTCAGTAAACCACAGCTGGAAACAGGACGTTTTGCTCCATTTATCTTAGTTATGCATATTCACCCACTGACAGTGACTGCCCGATTTTTCACTTGCGGTTTTTTCTTTTTGTGTAATTTGAGAGAAAATGATTGGGGTTTCTTTTAAAACCTCTAAACAGCAAAGTGGTGTCATATGAAAGTAAGATCATTTATGATTAAGGGTTAAAATGGTAGCTTAATGAGACTTATGTATCCTGGGGAGAAAAAAATTCATGCATAAGCACGGCTAATATTTATTGTATAGCCACATAAATGTCATGGTAGTTATTCACTTTTTTTTTTTCCCTGAATCTTCAGATGTCAGCTGTTAAATTTGGGGAGCCAGAGGAAGTTCCTGCACTGTTGGTTGTGTCTAATCTGCGGCTCTATTTCCTGGAAATGACATCAGATGGCAAGTAAGTGAGGTTTTGGACTTAATCCCGTAGTCTTACTCTGTCATTAAAAATCAAAATGTAATAGACAACAAATTTGTTACACATTATTGTTATTATATAATTAATATGTTATTATTATTGGCAGTGGCACTAGAGTTGTTGAATATTGTCTACAGTTGAGTGTCTGGAAGACCCTGTTTCCAAAAGGCATGAAGTTAAAGATATAATGCCTTTATTGTTTTAAGAAAGATTGTTTTTTATTAGCATCTTCTATGCAAGTATGTCATAATTCAAATTTAACAGTATAATTGCATTTATTTTAGACAGCAGTCATAATTATACATCATAACCTGTGATAAACGGCTGGGAGAAACAAGCTAAAATGTAATTTCAGCATAATTTTCCAGCTTGGAGCTTCCACCCTTTTAATTGCACGATATCATTTAGAATTTCATCCATGATTCATTCCTAAGAAGTATCTTACTTTTGGTTAAAACATTGCTAGGTTTAAAGTTTAACAGTGTCAGAAAAATAAGCAGGACCAGGTCCAAGGCCTGACCTGTGGCCTCCATATTTCTTTTTAAATGTTACTTTTTTTATTAAATGACAAACTGAGGAAACATTTTGCTGTTTTCTTACAGACTGTAAAGCCTGTTTTGCAGTCATGTAAAACAAAAATTGCCTCCATTGTCTTCTACGTCTGCATCACCATTTATGTAGGAATTAAATTAATCTGCCAACTTTGCACCGAAATACCAGCATCTGTAATGGAAAACAAAGCCTGATGGCACATTCGCTCTGCAGTCTGTAGGATGCAGTTTCCATGATTCCCAAAAGGAATATAAGATTTTGTTAAATCAGACTTTCGGACAATTTTGCTATAGTCTACCATGAATCCGCACGGGCTCAAAGATGCGGACAGTTTTCAAATCTTTAGTCTTTTGCCGTCACTCCGTTCTCTCTGCCCACATTTCCAACGTCTCCTCTGTTTTAACAAAAGCTTCTAGTTCTTAAGACTAATTAACAGAGACAGTTAATCATTAATTAGTTATTTCTTAGACATTAAAAAGGTCCAAAGCATAATAATTCCCTCACAGTGCTTAACCCTAGGAGAGGGGTTCTTTCTCTTATCGTCTTCCACACCTCTGCTTGATCTCTACTATTTCTGTTAGCAGTTATTTTTTTCTATTTAAATCAGAAATTTGCTTATATGAGTCATTGTCAGGACAAAGTTTGAGGAGCGACTGTTAAGCTATATTTGCATTAGCTCTCACAACAATGAATATAAAAAGTCAAAGCTCTAACAAACTAATTATGGTTGCGCTTTTTGATAAAAACCTTCTTTCAAAGCAACAAACTATTCTGTGATCTTATCAAACAATATTTCAGGTGTCACCAAATGTAGATGGAGCTTAAAGCTTGGTATGTAAATGATTCATTTATTAATGCAGGACTTCAGATAAGGATGGTGATACAAAAGAGGGCGCCACAATGCAGTTGACTAATGTGGCTTTTAATGGAGAAAACTCAACACCCTGTGCTTAGAATGTGGATAAAATTGCATAACCTGCCCAGGTTTCTGGGTCACATCTTGAAAACACATTGATTTCAAAGTGTATGTGGAGGCTTCCTCTCCTTCTGCTATCTTTAGCCCTCCCTCTTTTTCACTTCTCTGTCACACAAATGAAAAGAAACATTGTCCATCAAAACAGGAAAGGCTTCAGATATGAGCTCTTGCTGTGTTGCTTTTGGTTTATGCAGAACATCAAAAAGGCCTCATCATGCTCTTGATTTGTAAGAGACATTGGGATTATAAACTAACAGTTTCTTGTGGAAATCACACCTCCCAGTGTCAAAGGTTAGGTAAACCATTTAATCAGTCTTAGTGTGTTTTCTGCACTTTATCAAAGTTTCCTCCCAGCAGAGGCCCGCTCACTGATTGGCTGCAGAAGAAGGACAGCTACCCAATCATAGATCTCAGCTACCTGGAGGTGGGGCTGGGCTCGCAGAGCATCCACATGGAGTTTGGAAACAAAGATGTGGCCTACACACTTCTTGTGAGGGACAATGCACGCTGCAAACGCTTCTTTGGCCTCTTAACAGGTAAAATAAAACTCTACCAAACACAAAGTGACAAATATGAATGTTTACAGACCTTTTTTTCTCTGCTTGTAAACTCTGGACTCACACCAGGTATTGGAACAGTATGTTCCTCCCACAGGCATCCTGTCACAGACAGAGAAACCCAACTTACCCCCCTCACAAACTAATACTAAACCATATGTGTGCTCTCTGACGCAAACTTCTGCCCCGTCCTCCCTCTGTAGTCAGCTCACACAGGCGGAGTACATCCTGCCCAGACCAGATTGTCTGCAAAAGGGGACCAGAGGCTGAGAGGAAAACCTTTTATTAGACAGGGGCTCCTTTATGGGCTCGGAATGTCTGGAGAAATATGGAAAATTAATTCAGCGCTCCCAGCCTCTAAACACTTGGAAAGACAAGAAGATATCCTTGAATGTATGAAAAAGCCTTGCAGCACCAACCACTACTGAATGTAGTCAAACAAAACTTTAAATTTGAGTCCAGTATATATGTCTCTCTATATATATATATATATATATATATATATATATATATATATGTGTGTGTGTATATGTGTGTGTGTGTGTGTGCGTGTAAAGAATAGATATTTATCATTTTGCTGGTCTGTGCCATAAACACTGTGCCAAATTATTATGCATATATGCTGTTTTTCTTTATTGCTCCTAAATAACCAATGTGAATAACAGTCATAATTATTAAAATTAATTAATCTCGATTAATCGTATTTTAATAGCATAACAATATTTGCCCCAAATAAGCAACATTTTAAGACACAGACATTAATATTGTAAACTCACGCTCTACTAATGTCTGAAAATTGCATTTAATTGCATTTAATTTCAAAAGAGTAGAAAAAGAAATAGAAAATATTCCTGACCAAAACTGAGCAGAAGTGTCTTTATAAGTAACTGCTCTCTGATTAATAGTTACAGTACAACATGTTACAGCACTTTTAACTTTTTAAATGTTTTTTCCACACTCTTCATTAATTACGTAGAACATTTAATTTCCTGAAACAAATAAAAGAAACATATTTCCAGATCAAGTTCCATGTTAACATGATATAACATTAACAACGCTCTCATTCATTAAATTCCATGAATAGTTTCTGCCTGCATCTCATTTAAGGATACAAGATTTGCCGCCCAAAGCTTCTGTTTAGAGTTGTACTGTAATCAGTAATAGGGCTGAGGTCATGGGATGATGGTGGCCACACATTTAGCTTTTCTCCTTTACAGTGGTCCCTCGATAATCGCGGGAGTTATGTTCTAAAAAATAACCCGCAATAGGCAAAACCCGCAAAGTAGTCAGCTTTATCTCTAAAATTGCACAAAAAAAATCCACGAAACAGCGAGGCCGCGAAAGGTGAACCTAGGCCTGTCGTGATAAGCAATAAGTCAAGCAATTGAACGATAAGAAAATAAGAGCACGATAAGTTTGCCGGCCGCGATAATTTTTATTAGTCCCCCCTTTACCATAGACTGTGTATGACAATAGGTTTCACTATGGAGTATTTCGACTAAACGCTCTGGTTTCTTGCGGAGTGATCTCTCTGGTGTCATACTTGACAGCAGCATGTTGCAGCACGAGCCGGTAAGCCGCATTTGTTTTGCAGGGCTGCCAACACGCAATGGCCGTGAGACTTGCGCATTTAAGTGGCTTCTCACGCTCTCGCGCTAAACCTCCGATTCTCATGCTGAAATATGTAAATAAGTCGAATGGAGAAATAATAGATGCATATGTCATTATATTAGTTGAGAATGGTCTCAAAATGACACATTAGCGCTTTGCGCAATATTATCGTTTATCGCGATAATTTCTGAGAAAATTTATCGTACAGCTAAATTTGTTATCGTGACAGGCCTAGGTGAACCGCGTTAAATTAAGAGACCTCTGTATACCATAGCAACCAGAGGCAATATTATTTTTTGCGGCATGGGATGGCATGTTGTTATGTCATAGTTCTTCCTCTTATACCATGGCAAGAAATGATAAGTTAGAAATTGGATGTATTTAGCCGAGATCATTTAGACACCCGCAAGCACACTAAAGAAACCGACCTACCAAAAGAAATGATCACGATAGATTTTTTCATATTGTCTGATCTCGATTTTTATCATATTTTTTTTATACTGCCAGTTTTAAAGCATCTGTACTAAAAACTAAAGAAACTATAAATTAGGTCAATATTTTACTAACATATAAAGTAAATAAAGCAAATTAAATAAGATCACTATCAGAATCTTAATAAATAAGGATAAAATGCTTTTTTTGCTGGCTTCTGTTCACCACTGTGAAGAGATGCATCTCCAAATGGAAGTTTTCTTGCAGAGAACAGCTCTGCATTAAATAAAAAAAGAATCTTAAAATGTTAGTCAATAAGCTAAAACTGATCAGAAGATCATCAGACACAATTGTTGATAATAGCATTAGCAAAATCTACACCATTAAGACAAAGCTACCAAACCACAAAGCAAGACAACCTCACCAAAGGGGACTAAAATGGCATAGTCATGCTAGAAGCTCCTTTACACACAGAACACAAGTCGGTCAGTCAAGACATTAGGGCTGTAATCAACCAAAGAAATTGTTGGTCGACTGAAGCCCTGAAAATTCAACTAAAAATCGACTCGGGCGTTGAGAGGGGGGGGCAATTATACACAAGAGGCGATTCGGGGAACATTATCTTTATTAAACATCCCAGATCTAGGGTCGAAGTACAGCCTGTGGGCACGGATTAAGGTAAAAGCAAAAAGATGCCGTTGTTGCAGGCGGGTGCGCCTGCAGTTATAAAACAAATAAACGATTATTAGACTAAAATATTGAAATATGTGGAATATATTATGTTAATTGCCTTTAATATAGCCCACCGTTTTTAGATGATACGCCATGTTCGTCGTCGAGCTGTGATATGCAAACTGTTGTTTGCAAATTTTGCACTCGACCTTTTTCCCTCCATCTATTTTGATAAAATGCTGCCACACTGCCGAAGTCTTTGACATAGTTGAAGGACTCACCAGCATCAAACGCTAAAACAAAAAAACCTCTAAATATTCAGCAAACCACCAGACTCTGAGTAGCGTGGACATCCTTCGATCTCCCCCTCCCCCACTGTCTACACTCTAGACTGCATGAAACAATAAAATCGACCAATCAGAATTGTGGTTGACTCAAAACATATCAACCAAACAGTCGACCAGTCGACTTTGACTTTACAGCCCTACAAGACATAGAGGTGATATGTTCACATAAAAACACACACTAACATTAACGAGATGGAAGCAGCTGACCAAGTTTTTAATATTGATAGACTGGATTGCTAACTAATCACTGTTTTAAACGAGACTTAAAAACCACATATGTGCTGATCTCCCTAATGTATGTTGGGGTGTTATTCCGTTCTTGTGAAGCTGTGACAGAGAAAGTTGACTGTCCTAAGGATTTTTTCCATAGTGGAATAACACAATCCCCTATTGAGACCCCCCCTTGTGATCCCATTTGCACTGGTTCTAATGGTAACTAAAGACCCAAGAGGAAGGGGAGCTAAACCATGTGTGATTTTATAAAGAAGACATATTTAATTACATTTTCCCAATCCACGAGACTGTATTTCCTTAGGATTATACAATGGTGAAATTATTTTCTCTGTTTTTCTAAGATCTGTTTATAAAAATACTGCACTGGTTTGAGTGGAACTGGTTTCTGACCAGCTTGTTAAACAATAATTCATGTGTGAGAAGATCTTTGAATGCATGTATACTGTAGCTGTTTGAGTTGACACTGAGTTACAAATGAATCTGAAATTTTCAATAGTAGTTTTGACCTGTTTACAAACCGTTTTGACCTCTGAAATGAACTGAAGCAACTTTTCAAAGAAAAGTAGACCAAAAGTCCTCCATAAGGTTGGTTTTTGTTAAAAGATTATGTTGTTTTTATGTTGTCTGTACAGAAAAAGACAATATAATGTAAAACATTGGTGCAGCAGTAAATTTAGGCAACTGATCCTTTACAGTCTAGATGAGTTCACCATGACTGGACATTTTTGACCAGGCCTTTTTGCACAATGTTGTAGAATTAAAGGGTCAGTCTGTTTGAAAGCTTTTTTTTTTTTAAAAAGAAAATATGCTGCCTCTTTGTTCTGCTGCCATGGTGAGAGTTGAAGGGGTGGTGCGGGGTGTGTTTTTAGTGCCATACGTTTGTCAGCAAGATTACTACAAGGCTGAATGTCATTAATCTTGGTGGAGCATGGGTAGAGACTGCACTTACCCAACACTCTTTATAGTTTTGTTTCCCACTTACACCAAACAAACTTTTCTTTTCTTTTCTTTCTTTTCCCCTTTTTGTGTGTGCTTCTGTCTCTCTGTTAAGAGCTTTTTCTTTTGGTCTAAACCCATAAACAGCTTCTCAACTTGATTGTATTCTTTGTGGCTGAAAATGATTCCAGATTTCTTTCGGCCACAGAGTGTCTTGAAAAGAAACATGGCTATTTTAATTGTAACGTTCCAGGTGCGACTGTATCCAAGGATATGATCTTCTGTGCTGTTGTCACAGATAACTAAGTTGGTTTGGTGGCAATCTGTTTGTTCTTTATGCCAAATTAACCCAAACACAGCTGTTGAAATATTTTGCCAGAAGAAGTACGGAAATGCTTAACCATAACAAGACTTGTCTATCGTCCAAACCGGCTTCTGTTATTTGGCCAAAGTTGCAAACCGCAACTGGAATGACGATGGACTCGCTGGCTGGAAGAGACGGAAAGGATGTGGTTATATCCGGGGCTGTTTTCTGGAGCTTGGGGCTTCTTCTTCAAACCATGTTTGACACAACTTTATTGAAACGTGAGAGGTAACACAAGGCCTGTGAAGTCTAAAGCCAAAAAGTCTGTTTACCAGTTGTTTTCTCTCACTTAGAGCAGTTCAGATTTGTTCTCAACCTTTTTTCCTCAGATTTGTTGGAGTGATGAATGCGTCCCACAATGTAATAGTTGCTCTGGAAACAGGAATTTGAAAATCTAATGTGTCTCAGCTGTCTTACATATCAAACAGTGGTGTGGTATTTGCTTTCATGTGAAAAATATCAGGGGCATTGGTGTTGATGTTGGAAGCAGTTGGAGAGTCTGGGAATGAAACAAGTGGAAGGTGCAGTATTGACATAGACCAGAGCACCATCCAGAGTCCATTTGTTGCAAGCTTGGTTCTAAACACGCTCTGTATGTCACCTTTGCTTACTTGTGATTGCAGTCTTGGATGGCACCTTCCTAAACTGTCCATGTTGGCATGTTATTTTGTCTTGTAGCTGGTCTGACACTCACTGTTTCTCCTCAAACATGTTATACAACACCAGCAGAGTGAGATGCTCTGATCTGAGTCCAATGCAGAATTTCTAAAGAGAGATCAGACCATATGAAAACTGCTTTTTTTTAAAAAAACTGAACATTTTTTATCATGACACCAAATGAGTTTGACTTAAAATCACATTATTTTGCTTTGAGAACTATTTTGAAACACCAGACACTTTACACATAACAGACCAAGAGTTCTTTTTAATCCAAAAACAATACTATGAGATAATCTCTAAGAACCACAACATTCTACAACTGCTCAGTTAAAGACCAAATAGTAACAAATGCTAACAACCAACTAGTAAAAGGGCCTCTGATACAAAAGGCAGTGGGTAAGCATGCCACCATCTTCCATCCAGCTTTTAAATAAACAGTTTGTCGAGCTACCATTTCTGAGAGGTGAATGTTTATTGTGAAGCAGTTACTGCTTTAGTGCCTCATCACAGGGGCTTGTTTAAGACTTTTAGCAGCTGAAGCTACTTTAACATGTCATATAAGATGTATTATACTTTGTACATACTGTGATTAGTAGCACTTAAAATGGTATTTTAGCTGCTACAATTTGATCGATTTTTAATTATATTACTTTTCTGTGATAGAGTCTGAGTGAACCACCTCAGTACTGCATGTACCCTACATATGAACACACCCTTCAAACTTCCATAAATCACATGTAAAGGCTGCCTAACTACTTCAACTATATCAAGTTATCACCACAAAGCTTACAGCGCCTTCTTATTTCTTGGCTTACAAGTGTTGTGGCCCTCGAGGTTGCAAAAGTTGAGTCACAGTAAAAATATTAGTTGTATTACCAAAGTCTAAACTTGTTCTTCCTATCTGATAAGTTCATAACAAAAAACAATATTTCTCAATGCACACTGACTAAACACATCCATCACTCACTGCTAACCCAAACCCTCCTTTGATACATTGCTCAGCATATCACAGTACTGTTATTGGCTTTAGACCCAATGACTCAAAGAAACTAAATAAACTGATAAAGAGCTAGCTCCTGCTTGCAAAGCTGACTGTGGAAAGAAGAATATTGCACAATCTGCTCAATATAATTGATAATACTGCACACCCCCAACACAGGTTATTCATTCAACTATGGAGTGTCTTCAGTCAGAGGCTTCTTCAGCTCTGCTGCAACCAAGATGTGCGTTTAGAGAGAGTTTTATTTGTTTATATATTCTGCAACAATATAGTTTTTATTTAAGGATTAATAAGGTGTATCCCATAATTCAAAACCAGAAAGTTTTGTAATATATTTTATTTTTCTTCTTTTGGAGTTATCCAACCATTAACCTTTAAAACTCCTCTAGATTGCCAGTATCCCCAAGCACTATTGCTTATATTGTCAAAGATTTCTCAGGAAAGGTAGTGTACCTCTGTAGGGTAAATTGGGATCAGTAGCTTACCCTTTAGGTCATCTGCAGATGTTTCTCTGGCATTTATATCCTGCCCGCGAGGTTTACAATCAATCCGGAAAATTTATTGTTTATAAAGAGACTCTAGATCAGAGGTTTCAAAGTAATGGCTCATTAGCAGACTTGTGCAGAGCTTGTCAGAGAGCTGTTTAATTTGAATCAGGTATGTTGCAGCAGGGAGATATCTAAGACCTGCAGGATAGTGGGCCTTGAGGACCAGGGTTGGGACCTCTGCTCTAGGTGGTAAATCTGCAGTGAGTGATCCATGGTGACACGAGTATTTATCACATCTCTTTAAAAAAAACAAGATCACTATCACTACTATGTTGACACATCTATTTGGACCCAAAAATTATGATGAGGCCCCGTCCTACCAGACTTTCAACCAATTAATTAACCAAATCTTCTTACCAATTAATGACCTATAGCAGGGTTGTCCAAAGTCGGTCCTGGAGGGCCACAGACCTGCAGGTTTTAGATTTTTCCCTGTCCTAACACACCTGTTTCAAATTAAATGACACTCCTCAACAGCTTGTTGTCAAGTTCTGCCCAAACATGTTGATCTATTAATCTGATTCAGGTGTGCTGGAGCAGGAAACATCCAAAACCTGCAGGAAAGCAGCCCTCAAGGACCAACTGTGGACACTCCTGCCTTACAGTTGGACTATATGTCCTTTTGCCTCCTTACACACCTATAGAAACACTTCTGGGAGTACAGGAATGTTACTTTGTGGTTTCTTTACTGCTCACGCCCTCTTCTTCAGATCATATCATATAGCACTTTTCAGACAAAAGTAATTGAAAATTCTTTAAACAAAGCGACCAGGTGCAAACATGTACACATGAAGAAATTAAACAAATGAGAACAGAAATAAGAGCATGACAAGGTGCATAAAATATAAAAGCAGCTTCCCCATGCAAGCAATACTAGAGGGACGAATTGGAGGATATTTAAAACAAACAAATAAAGATGAATAATAAGGTAGAATTTGTTTGTCATTGCTTTGTTTTACCCCCACTGTTAACCCAGCATCATCTTCATTCTGACCCTTTACTTCTTGGTGTCCCTTTATTTTTTTTTCTTTTTCTTTGTAATCTCATCTATTCAAACCTCCAGATATCTTCTCTGCTTATGTTATTGTCACTCTCGATGACACGCTACATTTCATGAGTGTTGGCGTGACCCAGCGGATTGTGTTCCCCACATTTTCTCACCCACTGATTCAATGGAGCTGAAATCTTACACCTGCAGCCAGAGTTGCCTTTGTTATTTTAGATACAATAGCATATTGTGTGTAGTGTGTAGACCTTTTTCCATGAATGTTTGGGTGTGACATTTCTAGCATGCATTTACTTTTTTTTTTTTTTCTCGTCTGTTTTGCTTAGTCACTTTGGTGATTTTCCTTTTGAGTCATTACTTACGTGTGTATTTGCTTCCCTAATAAATGCAAACAGCCTGAAAAACTCTACCTTCATCCTAAATGTCTCATGAACGTGAGTAGAGGAATGTGTTTGACGTCCTGTGTTTGAACAGTTGCAAAGAAACATTGCACTTTCCCAGCAGTTTCAACAAGCTCCAGGCTGTAAATTACAGTACTTTGTCCAAAGGAATCTCGGAAATTTTCATTAATTTCTTGTGGTCATATAATGAATCTTTGGTTGCTTGCTTGCATATTTGGTTTCGGAATCATTTTTGAATATTTGGTTATTTATTGAACCAAAAGTACACAGTTTACTTTCCTACAGGTTTGATTTAGGGCTGTGGTTCATTTGCAGGGTTTCTACCCAGTATGAAAAAGTAAAATGAGGGCCAGAACAAGTTTCGTTATGTTGAAAGCAAGGCAACATTTACTACAAATCAGCTTTTTCCATATAAACATACTGACTACAGACATCTGCAGCCAAATAACTTTGGAGGAAAATGTGGCAAATGCCTTTGAATTTCACATATACTGTATGAAGTATCCCAGACTTGCACAGATCTCAGGAATTAAACTGGTTGAATGCCAACGACTGAAATAGGTTTGTGCCTGGCATTAAAACAATTGAGCATTTTTTTTATGTTTTTGAGTTCAGGGTGACCCAAATGTTAACGTTGCCTGAACATTTGCATTATACAGTAAAGCAGCTATCATAAAGAACCATGACTTTGAATCCCTGTTTACACAATGAATAAAAGCTGTTGAGATGCTACAAGATTACTTTTTTCAACTAAATCTTCATTGTAATTTCTAAACATGACTAATAATAATAGTGGGAACAAAATTTCATATATATTTAATAATTCAGAGTCAGATAGTTACTTCCTGTTTGAATAAAGGTGTTGCATTGAACTAATGTGGATTTGTTGTTTATGTGTATGAGAATGTTCTGACTCACAGAATAATAATGTTAACACATCTGCCAACAGCTGGACCTTAAAACTATTTACTTACCTTATAAATATTTACCCTCTTGAATTTGCATGTCTAGTATGGTCTGAAAAATCCAAAAGTTTTCTGGAGCCATATGTGGAGTCAGTTGGTTTTTTTTTTGTTTGTTTGTTTGTTTGTTTGTTTGTTTGTTTTTATGAAGCTGCAAAGTGTGCCTTTAATGAACTGATTTAAGACCATAATAAAAGTTGTTTAAACTGGGGAAAAAAAAATCCTAAAGTCTAAGAAACTCCAGTCTCCTTAAGCTCGCACTTCTAGATGCATGTTAGAGAAATCAATTCATACCATTTTGTTATCATTTCTGCAGGAATTGTTCGTGAGATGGCCCACAAATCAGACAGCAAGCTGCAGTCCATCTCGACCACAAGACTCTCCCCGCAGCACCACCTCTGGTACGCACCTTACAGCCTCTGTACGCCTGCTCTGCTCAGCCAGGAAGCAAGAGGATGCAGCGAGAAAACAGCAAATCTCTTTGATTTTTATTTGTGTAGATGCTGAAAGATGTGGTCTAAACAGTGTTGTGCGCATTTGTATGTGGTTGGGCGGTGTAGGTTAAAGGGAGTTACGGCTGCAGAAGTTCTAACACTGCACATTTCTCACACATCTTTAGTTGATTACAATCAGCTTTTTTTAGACTTCGTTTTGTAAAAATGGCCTCACTAAATTAGCTGGTAAACCACATTTTAATTGGTAACATGTGCTGCTCTGCAAATTGAAGCATGCATGTCCTCTTATGTTATCACCACCAGTAGTTTTTTGTTTTATTTTGTTTTAAAACACCTTTTAATAGTGTGTTTTTCTTTCTGGCACAGACAACAGAAGCGTTTTGTAGGTTCTTATTGAACATAACTTTGGCTTTCCAAAAAACTTAATATTTCTCATCAGACTGAAAACGTGCAGAAAGCATACCCCGAATAAGTAAACATTTCAAATATACTGGCAAATTGTCTTTGTTTTTGAATCACTCTTGCAGAAAATGTATTTTATCACTGTAGAATAATATAAATTAGTACCAGTTTCCCTTTAACTTACAGGAAAAATGCTTTCTGACAGTCATACTTCATACCAAGACACACCTCCATCCTAAAGTGTAGATTAGTATATGCATGCACAAACACACAATAATGCCATTTTCACATTGGGGCATATGCTGCTCAACACAATAATCAAAATAAAAACAAATCAAAGCTACCTTTGCATGTGTTCTGAGGCAGCTAACCACAGTTTCTGAACATATTTCCAGTGTTTGCATGTCAATTATCCCCTTACAGCAAGTGTATTATTCCAACTGACACTGCTGCACTTGCCAACCACAACACACTTATCTTGTCCTGATAACAAATTTGTAGATTTCAAGGGAGACACACTAATCATATGTTTCTTTTTGTCAGGCCTCTAGTGTGTGAAGATATCCAGGCAGATGTGGAGGATGGACAGCTGCAGTTCTTCTACATTCTGGCTTTTGTCTTGCAAGGTGACTAATCTGCGTCTCCCCAAAAAACCTAACCAAGACTCGGGAAGTAAATCTTTGTCAAATATGTTATCAGAAGAGAAATCAGTTTGTACCGGCATGTGTTTTGTTTGTGTTTTGTTTTTTTTTCCACATTTACAACATGTTCACTTGTTTCAAGAAAGATAAGATTTCAAGACTTGACTTGTCATGTGCAGTTAGTGACATGCTAAGTTTGACTCGAGGCAATCCTTGTTTTCCTGAATCAGAAGATACAAACATGAAGTTAAAGATCAGATGCTGTTTCTCAATCCCTACCCCAGCAATCAGCGGCTCCTCTAAGCAACTTCATGGCCCTTTTAAAATTAAAATAAGTGATGCCCAAAAGGCAAGAGAAGGATGAAGAAGACATGACAGGTTGAGAGACAGAGTGGAGTTCAAGTTGAGGTCTGTAAGACCAAGAAACAGTCTGAGACAACTGGTTTAACACCTTATCAAGCAGGGTCATTTTGGCAAAAACGCCTGTAATATGACCTCTCCAAATTAGAATTACTGCTGTTATTGAACCCTCTGGATTGTAAGTACAGGCTTGGGCTCTTTGTAAAGGGAACACTCTAGTTTCATCCACAGCAATCAGAATCACTGTAAGTATTACTGATAAAAAGTTATACACTTTAGAACACACAGAAAAAAATATTCCCTGGACCTGTATGGACAGAATGAGACCAATCTTGATGGGAAATATTGATGTTTGACCTATAGAGAGCCCTCAAAGGTAAGGAAAGTCAACATTTAAACTTTCTACTTTTCTGTAAAAAAGGCTTTAGTGTTAGCGCTGTGGTTGTTATGTGTCAAAATAGTTTATATCACCGGAAAGACGAGACTTTGAGCTTTCATTTGATGTGTATATTGTGGGGATTCATGACGGAGGGGCTTGCACACATGGCTGCAATGTTGTTGATTAGTAGTCATGTACCGGGACCAGTACGTCTGCATCAGAAGAGGTTAAGGATTCTTGGAAGGGAAAAGACCTGGCGGTAAAAAGAAACAGCGGTGGTTTAGTGAATGACAGTGACTACTTTTAAGATTACTATAAAAGCTAATCAAAACCTCTGAGAACACAAGACCTTCTGGAAGACTGGCTCTCGACTGGTTGTTGAACTGTTACTACTGTCAAGCTACAAAGAAATGTTAGCGGTTAGCTTCCTGCATCTTCACTGTCATGCATTAGAAGTTTGCAAATGAACATCTAAACAAAGCTGATGCGTTTTGAAGGTTCATTTTATGGACTGAGTAAGTTCGTTGCAGTCATAGGCTGCAACTGGAAAAGATTAAATTATATATAAAGACCCCCTGTACAGTTATTAGGCACGGTGGTGGACTGATCATACTTTGGGCTTGTGTTGCAGCCAGTGGCACATGTAGCATTTTAGTAGAAGCTCAAAGAAACAAGGATGGACTCCTTACGCAGACCTCATAAACAAAACTATCATCAAAAATCTTTGTAAGTAATTTACTTGAAACAGTAACAAGTTGAGGAAAAAGGCAGAAGAATTATTTTGCAAAACAGGAAGATTTAGAAAAAACAAAATAAAAAATGAAAATATTTTAGAAACTGAGATTCTCACTAAATAGGTTTACAAATTATTCAGGTTCCCACACGTTTGCCTTTTCCCCTCTTGTCATTAGTAAACTAAAAAACAGAAATATCTATGCACCCTGAGCTGTATATTGTAACAGATATTTTATCCAAACTTTTCAATGTCTTCATCCTGGTCTACTTTGTGCTAATTCCACAAATAATGTAATTCACAGAAAGAAGAAAAAGGTCAAACTAGCTAGATTTGAAGCACTGATAGTAGCCAACAGAAAGTAAACAAAAACAGCCCAGTAAAGCTCTCAGTATGACCGCTGCATATCTAGATTTACTTAAAGTGGGAGGATAAAGTGCTTTAAGGTTAAGAAGACCAATGAAAGTGATACAAGATTTTATTTCCTTTAAGATAAAAGCAGATTAGAAGACAGGAAAAGCTTAATATAAAGAAAAAACAGAGGAGGGGGTTTGTGGGATGCAGCTGATGTGAGGCTCCTGTCAACACCTTTGCCATGAAATGAGGCAGAAATACACTGTTTAGGCTCAGTGGGCTGACAGATGACTGTATTTGCATGCGTGTGGTTAGGACCTAATGTATTGCTGCTGCAGGATGCACGTCTGACTGTGCTACAGTAGAAACACTTCAAGCCGAGGTTGCTGCAGGCTACACAGCTGTGCCTGTCCGTGGAATTTCAATTGGCTCAGTTTCAACACGTCTAGATTGGCCTTTTTTCTCAACTTGTTACTATTTCTGACATGTAAGCTTGCAGATGAAAGTCACTTTGCAAAGCATCTTTTACCCATAATGTTGCCTTTAGCTCTAGATCAGAGGTTAAAGTATCTAAAAGTTAAAAATCAGCGTGAGACATTGGCTTGTAAACATGCTGCAAAATGGTTTGGAGACTTGTTGGGTTTCATTGTATGATGCTGTAGACCTTGCAACATCAGTACAGTACCCTGAGATGTCTTCAAACCATGTGGAGCTAAGGGATAGTTTCATGTCAGCTCAGCCAGGCATATGCACCTCAAATTATTGGTAGTTTTTGGTGTTTTAACTGAAGATGTATCAGTTTGATGAAGACAACCCAAAATCTTAAGGCAAAGAGAATTACCTTCAAACATGGTCATTTTATTTCGCGACTGTTGATGTTTTTGGTCTGTGTTGTAGTGTATTAATAGATATAAATGGGTTTTTTTATGATTTGTTGTTTTATTGTTCAGCACTTTGGTCAACAGTGTTAAATGTTCTATAAATAAATTGGACTGGATTCATTTAAAAATGTTCCCTAAATTATTGCGACTCAAAAAGACCAAATCAGGAAATGTTGAATTTGTTTTTAGAAAAAAAGGGGGAAAAAAACTTGTTAAATCTTTGTTTTCTTTTAAGCATCATTTGATTAACTGTCTGGTAAAGGAAAGATAAGAAAAGGAGAAGAAATCAGGTAACCAAAGAGCCACTTTAACAGCACAAAATACACATTTAACTCCAACCCCGATTCAAAGGAAGTTGTGATGTTGTTTAAAATGTAAATAAAAAATGGAATGATTTGCTAATATCCCTTATTTAATCTCCAGTACAAACAACATATCTGATGTTAAAGTTGAGACATTTTGACATTTCATGGAAAATATTAGCTCATTTTGATTTGAAGGGAGCAACATATCTGAAAAGGTTGGGACAGGGTGGTTTCACCATTGTATAGCATCCACTTTTCACGTCTTTGCATTTTTATGTTAAAAAACTTTTGGTTTTTTTTTTTAAACATTTTCTAGTTTTTAGACAGTTTTTGCAGATCGGTGAACCTCTGCCCATCTTTATCAGAGGCTCTGCCTCTCTGAAATGCTCCTTTTATACCCAGTTCTCTTACTGATCTGTTCCCAGTTAACCTGATTAGTTATCAAATGCTCCTACAGCTGGTTGTTAAAATTTTAAAATGTCTCAGTTTCAGCATCTGATATGTTCTGCATCTCCTACTAAATATGTCCTTGTATGATTTTCATTTCTTATTTATATTTCACACAGTGTCCCAACTCTTTTGGAATTGGGGTTGTAGTAAACATCACTATAAAACTTAGACCTAGTTTACTTAATATGGTAAAGTATAACAAAATAAACTTGACACTTAGTTTGCATGAGGACAAAAGTTGTGATGGTAGCGCCACATATTGTTGTGTAAGGTCCTAATACCAAACTAGCAATGAGCCATCTGGAACATCTGCCGCATGAGTTAGTGTCTTCTCTTTTACACCGTTTACCGTTTACATTGTTGGACCTTGTCGATTTGTTTTGGGCCGATTCAACACAACAGGGTGCATTTATAAGAGCCCTAAAATCTTATATAGAAATAAAATATATATATGTTTGAGCTGGGAAATGTTTACAAGTAGGCTAAAATAATTTTATATTTGTCTTTCAGAGGACATGTGGACACCTTTGACAGTTCTAGCGACCCGTGAGACCCTTTACCTGCTCAAAGAGGATCACCAGTGGAGGAAAACCAGTTTAACAGCGAATGAAAACAACGACCCGAACAGTGGCAGCAGCACTGTCTTGGAAACTCTGCCGATTAGCTGCGTGAGCTCAGTTCTAGTGTGGCCGTCAGACCAATGCAGGATTGATTTTAAACTTTACGATGAGGTTAGTATTTCCTCAGTTGTCCTCGCCTCTTCTACTCCTTCAGACAAAACATTCAGTTCCAGCTGCCACTCACAGTTATATTTTTCCACTTCAGAAAGAGAGCGTGAGGTTTTCTGAGGTCACTGCAGCATCCTTGTTTTGATTAACTTAGAAAAACATAAGGAAAGGTTCCAAACAAATTTAAGGAAATTCATGCTGCAGCTCTGTTATTTAATCTGTAAAGTGTCACCAAGTTAACAACTTTCATTTTGATTTCTCGTTTGTTTTTGTGTGTTTTTCTCAGACTGTGAAACAGGAGAAGACGTGGTGTGTGCGCTCGGAGAGCGCTGAGCTCCTTCAGGGTCTGCTGGCCTGGGTCAGGGCACAGTGGGAGGCCATGTTCGGAGTAAAACTGCACACAAGCCTGCAAGACAAAGCTGCATAATGGAGGAAGGCACAAAAAAAACTAAAAAAAAAAGAAGTTGTAGACTGTGTGTGTGTTTTGAAAAGTCTGCGTCGGTGCTGGGAAAAAGTTTAGTGAGCATGAGCGAATGTGTCTTTATTTTCTCTCTACAGTCTGCACTCAGTCTGGTCCCATTACGCTTGTTGCTTTAAGCCAAGAGCTTGGAAATGATTGCACTCATTCATGTGGCACACAAGCCTATAAAAGCTCTGGTTGCATAATTTCTCCCCCAGAAAAACCATCCCACTGAACTTTTTCTACAACTGAAACGGAATGTGCCTTGTTGTTTTTTTGCAGATGCCATGTTCTCCTATTGAAACCTTAATGTGTATCATGTTCTCAAATCACCTAGAGCAAATTTGGCCGTCTGGAATTAAGGGCATGAAGTTTGGCGGGGATAAAATGGTCCAAGGATTCGTTGAGAAGTAATGCAATGGGCCTAAAATATGTCCAACCCCGCTTGTAAAGCTAAACAAGCTCCTTTGCTGTCTGAGTGAACAGAGAGTTAAGGCATCACACGCTTCACACGAGGCTAGGGGGGGGGGGGGGGGTGCCTCTAAATGCCCCAGACACCCTTGTGCAGGGATACCTCAAACATATTGCCCCTAATTTGAGTCTTGTTACAAATTTAACTTATCACATATAAACAGAAGCTGTTCTTTTGTTAGTTTCCTACGTGATTTTTTTTTTTAATTTTCAGAGCGAATCAGGCCACGATCAGGACTCTTTAAGGCTGATTGTTGAGGTAATACACCAGTTTTAAAGCTAATAAGGAACTATTACAGCTGTGTGAATTATACATGTAACTGCAATATGAAACTGTACACACCACCAGGTACAGAGGCAGTTAAAACCATAATGAAACCTTCATTGTTAATTAAGCTTAACTCCAACTTCATTTACGTCTTCGTCCTTGTTTTTCAATCAGGAACTTGTGCAGAATGCTTTCATTTATTTTTATATAAATGTATCATGTACATGTGTGAATATAAAAGTTGCGTGTTTACTTGTATGGTTTGGTTTATTGAAAACTTCACATTTTACTTCACTACAGGCTTTGCGTGTCCTTGAACATTTGTTGTTGTTCCTGTTGCAAATTTACTTGAACAGTTTCAATGAAATATGTCTGGGCCTTTGGAGCAAAACAGGCACATCTAATTTCCTGGTAACGCCACTGATGCCTTCATGATGGAGATCTGAACAGCAAGAAGTAGTTTTATATTACGGTTTTGCACACAATTTTTTGTTTCTTTTTCATGTGTTATCATGTTCTCTTTATAGTTTGATGAAGTGAGTATTTCCTGAGAGGAATAACTGTCAGATGTGAGTAATTCCTGAGAGGCTTTACTCATATCTGACAGGTGATTTGTGTAAGCATCTCGTGAGGTTGATGCTACAGTGCGGTCAGTGCTCTGCTTTGAAGACAGAGTTGTTCAAACTTGTCTTTGCAAGTCAAAACAGCAATCTAGTTGAACTCGCTGCAACTCAAATAACAGTACCTCCCTTATTTTTATTTTTTTGTTTTTGGTTCTTGTTTAAAAGTAGAGCCTTTGAAGGACACTAATAAGTACCAGAGGTTTTCTTTTTCCTTCTTCTTTTTGGCCACTTGACACCAAACTGCTAAGCTTAGTCCGAGTCCAGGCTCAGCTGTGTGAAAGGTATGTTAGCCATCTCCAAAGTGTAAATATTTTTTTGTCCATTAGTGCTGTACATGTGCTGTGCACATGCTTGCTGAAGACCTGGATCACCTTCAATTGCATTCACGTGGCTGAGCACCACTGCCACTAACCCCCCCACCCCCCAACCAGTGAACAGCAGCAGGTTTCCACACAAATGACTATTGACCACTCACCCACATCTCCAGGCAGCCTGGTTTTAATGTCATTCATTAAGTCTGACACATGCAATTAGCAGCACATTCTGTGGCTGGTTTTATCTCTTGCCTCTGCAGCAGAAAGGTGAGAGGTGACACACAGGTGCAGGACATTACCCATGATGCAGTCATGCTCAAAGTAGCTGCATGTTTCCTGTTTTAGAGGTTTGAGCCGGAGTATTATAAGCAGAGGTTGACACATGGCACAAATTTAAAAGAACTGGGCAAATTAGTGTAAAAAAAAAATCACTGCAGCTGCACATAAGTTCACAATAAATATAAAATAAGTTCAGATTGGATTAATAAGGGCTTTAAATTAACATATTGCATACAAGCTTCTTTTTTTTAAATGCATAACCCTGCAATGTTGCCTTTACTAAGAGGAGAACAAACACAAGAAGGTTTGTGTGGGTAAGGATGGGCAGGAATAAAACAAGGTCAAAAATGATTTTTTTCTTGCTGCAAGAGGAAAAATACTTAAATGGAAGCAAAGATGGAGGCACATAAAACTGAGTTAATGGTGAAGCATACTGTACATCATTAATTCTGCTTTATCGCTGTGATATGGCACCTGGCACCATTTTCCTCACTCTCACATCCCCAAACTAAGCCATGCATTTCACATTTTTACTGTCTTTCTCCATGTGGTAAGTGTTTCTATTGTATTTTCTGCATTTTTATGGCTCGTGATGATCTAAATACTGTTTCTAAGCCTCCGTCATCTTCCCAAGAATAAACAGCTTGTGGGGAAATACTGAACCTTTTAGTTTTTGGCTGATACTAGATTGAAACTTAGCCCTGAAAAATCCGTGAGTCATAATGACTGCATGCTATGAATTTATGTCGCAAACTTTTATGTTTTGGGAGGAAATAAGCAATCTAGCCCGACACTAAAAAATTACCACAACACGTGTGCTAGCAGTAAGGAGAGGCGAGGGCCTACATAAGTGGGGAAAAAATCAAAAGTGCTCCATATCTGTGAGTCCTGCCCTTTATCAAGCACTTAATATTTTCTCTGCAGGGCTGTAAGAAGGAATTTTGAGCTGTCAGAAACCTGCCCCGCCCCGACATGATGCCAGCACCATTTTGTATTCCTCACAGCTTTAATTGCCACAACTTTTTATCCTTAAAATGTGTTTATTTGGTCATATTTAACATGCTTAGGGGCAGGTGAATGAGTTCATGCCTCACTCAAGACCATATCAAAGGAGTGGAGGAAAGCAGGGAGGATAGTTAGTATGAGAGGAAGCTGGGATGCAGCCATGGCCGCTTGGCCCTGAACAGACATCTGGCCTGACTTGACTTCCCACTGCCTCCTCCAAACATTTCAGGTTCTTTGGTAATTCAGGAGCATCACAGCTGCAGTGTGCATGACAAGAAATCTGTTGTTTTGCTGAATGCCAGAGTCAACCAAATTCTTGGATGCTTGGCCTCCTTGTGTAAAAGCTGCAGTCACGAAGTTCTCCATTAGACTTGCACTTCCAAACTGTGGTCCTGGGGATAATGTTGGGTCCTCAGCAGAAAGACTGTTGATTAGATTATATTGTTGTTTATGGTGAATTTTTTTTTCCCATGAAGAAAAGAATATAAACAGATTTTCAGATTCTTGTTAAATGAATCCTCTGAAATTGTTTTGGTTTTTTTTACATGGCATGGCTTAAATGGAAATTCCACAAATTTAACACATTGAAATTAGTTTAAGTGACATAGGACACTTTGTAAACTTAAATTAGATGAGAAAATAGTAGATTTTAGACTGCAAAGCTTGTGTAAAACATGCTGGTAAAATATTATTTATGTTGTTGTCTCAGCCTGTACTATACCGCCCTTGACCGTTACTTTTTCACATCTCTTGCAAGCCTTCCAAAGCAAAACTGGAAAAAAAAGTAAAATACTGGAATACCCCCTTAAAAATGCACATAATAAACACACATGTTATAGCTATACAAATACAATTAACTGAGTGCTTATGATGTTCAATCTTTGATTCAACTCAATGTGGAGGCAATGTTTTTGAATATTTTATTTAAGCCGTTGCAGGGCAGACTAAATATTCAACACAGCTCTTACTTTGTTTGATGCTTTTTAAGAAAGCAAGAAACACAACTGCCTCCACAGTTTCTATAAAGTTGAATAATAAATCCAAAAGTGAAGATTACAACCTTCATAAAAGTTGGATTTATTGCAGGAATGTTGCAGCTTGTGGACCTACTATGGCAATTAACTGCATATATTTGGAGGGTTTTTTTCTTTTTCTTTTTTATGACAGAGTGGGAACAGTCACTTTGTTCTGTCCATTGTTTTACGTGTGGATTATTGAATGTTCCTACAGGAGCCAGGGACCCTAAAGCTTCACCTGCAAAATGGCGAAATGGTGTTAAGCAAGTATGAAGAGCAATAAAATCACAAAGTAAGGCAAAGGAATGCCAGAAAAACAGAATAGAGTTAACACAGATTCCTAATATAAAATTTAAGCAAAAAAACCCATTTAAAGAGATACACACCAGAAAATAAATGCAAAATAATAAATACCCTACAAAGAAAAAAAAAAGCTGAACACATGAAATAAACAACAAAAAACACAAATAAGCAGAAGTACACAAAATATTCATTAAAAAACAGCAACAAAGACAAATAAACTGCAAAATAATATGAGACATAAAACTGAAAAAATGCATATAAAAAGACAACTAAACCAATTAAATGGCAACAAAAGGATATTAAACAGCAACAGAAACATGGAATTTAAACAAAAGAGAAGATAAAACAGTTAGAAAAAGATGGCAAGTCTCAACAAAGTGACAAAAAGAGATAAAATGATGATAAAAACTAAAGCTACAACAGTTGTGCACCCTTCAGTTTGTGGAACATCCAATCTTTTTTAATTGTTCAGGTGACAAAATCAGATTGCAAAATTCCAAAACCGCATTAAAACATCTGTCTCCAGTCTGTTGTCTAAAGTGGGCAGTTAAACTAGCAATATGACACCTGCAGATGGAGTAAAGGGGTTTCAACAACCGTTAATATAAGGTAATTAGCATCACAGCTGCAGTGTGCCACAACTTTTTATCCTTAAAATTTGTTTATTTTGTCATATTTAATATAAATATTGTCATCTTTAGCAGATAAACCATAACTGAGGGGTTGTATCTGTCTGTCATTGATAATAATCTGCAGTTTATGGAGCTGGTGGAGGGATAGAGGGAGTCTGTACACGCCTTTGTCCAGGGACAAGTTGCCTTTTAATCCATCCATTAAATAGATTTCCCTGCACATTTAATTCCTATCATGTAAACTGTTACCATTTATAGTTATAATTTAAACACTAACAAACTGTAGGCTACGTGTGTTTAAAATTGAAAAGGCTATGTTAATAGCACAATTAGCCATGTTTCTTTTATTCGAGGTGATAGCTAAGAGCCAAGCCATTATACAATAAAAATTATGCATATCCAGGTTAATAACTTGCAGTAAAGTGGATTTATTTTGTTTCGTGGTGTTTTAGTCACTGAAATTTTGACCTCGTTACGACCACATGACACTTGTCTCATCGTGATATTTTTAAACATATAATGGGATTCTCATAGTCCTTTGTCGTGAGGGTAGAACGGTAGTCAGTCGTGCATCTCAGGTTTCATATGAGGGGCCTCCTCTACTTGAATGGGGCCGAGTTACGTGGAGGAGGTGCGGGAGACTGAGGAGGAGGAGGAGAGCAGGAGCCTACGGGGGGGGGGGGGGAAATCTCTCTTTTGTCTTCATGTTCAGGACCCCGACAAATGGGGTCAACACGGGCTGAATGGGTTCATACTGACGGCTGCCTCGGACGCGGACGCCAATGAGAGCGCGCGCTAATTAGAAAAACCTGGTGAAGCAATTAAGCGCAAGGAGAGAAGTCGCGCGGAGTGGAGCGCAGACGGTGAGTGTTTTGGCATCACCAAAGGTTTGTTCAGCCTCTTTAGCTTCTTTCTACGTCTGAGTGAAAACGTATTTAAAAGTTTGTACACTCGAGCAAAAGTTGAGTTTACAAACAGGCTTTAGTTCAAATACGCCGAGTGGTTCCGCGTGACAAGTTTTGAAACTGCGCGTGCCGGAGAGCGGTGAGTCGTCCTAGTTTTGACTTTTTTAAGCCCGAGTGAAAACTGTAGGCTAATATAATTGTTTTAAACTATGCTTAAGCGTAATACAGGGTGTTTGGAAGTTTATTAATTGAAAATCTTTTGAAAAGAAGTTATATCAGTCCGGTGCATCAAATTTAACTCACACCCCCAGACTACACACTGTTTTCTCCCCTCTTTTCCTGATTAATTCTTTTTCTTGATACTCGTTTTAATCTAACTAATCGTGTCTGACTTCCTTCAAATGATGGCTTCATCTTCTAAGTCACTGGATTTTTGTTTCCCCACTAAAACTTGGCAGCACTTTTTTTTTTCCTCCAGGAATGCCACAATTTCCAAAACATTTCAGTCTGACTCAGCAAAGCGTGTTCACAGCCTTCAACGGTCCTGCTCAGGATCCTTTTAAACTTCCTTTCAGCTGGTTATGATGCCTTTTTCTGCACAGAAGCCTGATACAGCCCCTCTTTAGGATGTGTTTGTGCCAAGTCAAATGAAACCGCATAACAGACGCCACAGAAAAGTCATGATGGACAATTGTAGATTCTTGTCTTGCTGTTCAGACTACACAGGGATTTCAAGTGCCCTCTGCCTGCTCTGTGAACCCTAAAATCCAAGCTTTCTGGTTTTGGTTAGGCAGGAATGTTAACTCGCCTTGTGCTTTGTCCAGCTTCTCTGTCTAAAACTCTCGAACCCCCCCTCTTCATCTTCTCCTGGAGCTGAGTGACTCCTGAAGCAGAAAAGCCGTTAAATCAGAGCTGAGTTTACTCTTATACCAGCGAATAAGCTACCGTGTAAACGTTTGGTCTGCCTGGAGGTTACAGAAATGTTTGCATACACATGAATGAGGAACCAATTTGGCTTAATTGTATTGACATTGTGAAGGGATGAGATGTTTGCTTTTCCTAGGTGCTCCAAAGTAGAGAGGATGGCTTTTAATAGTGTTTTAGCAAGGATGCGTCCTCATCAACCTTTCAAGCAGGAGTTAAACTGTGTAGCTGTGTACCCAGCAAAGCTAAACTTTTCAGGTGACAAAAGTGCAGTTGGTTTCAATGAAGTCAGTGCAAAATTAAAATCCACAAGGACATCATATTCAGCAAATTTGTCAGTATGGAGTCTTCACAATTGTACTGCTATTAGATGTCATTAGTGGTCAGAGTGCTTTTGGATTCATCATTCTTAAATTTCTCCAAAGATGCTTTTGGTTAGTTTTCATTATTTAGCATAGCAGGTCATGTCCTTAAAAAATGGTTGTGGCTGAAAAGAGCTGAAACTCCTTTCTCTTTTTTGAGGGTCTGTATGAAGAAGTTGGTGGTGCTCCAGACTGCTCCTTTAAAATTCAATCTGTTAATGTCAAAAGGGCCTTTAAATTTTAGTACTGACTTACTAGCTGTGAGAAAGCAACCACAGATGGTTGAATCAAGCCAATTAAGGCTAAGTACTTTACCCATTTATGAGGCATCATTCATATGGATGTGGTGTTTAACAGTTCCACGTATGTGGCATGACTCTTATGTGGGTGTTGTAATTGTAGGGTAAAACAGATGTCACCTTGCAGTTGTACTTGTTTGTTTCTGACGTCTCTTTCAGGGTCACAAAGTGTTCTGTTGTCCAAACATTTTGGACTTTTCCCACAAGCAAAAACCAGCATTTACCAGGCACAGGCGTTGTTGTTTTTTTTTGTTTGTTTTAAAGGTAATATGATGAACCTGTAGTAAATGAATCTTACAATTTTAACTATTTGTTAGCTTTACTGTTACTGACATGTTTCAGTGCCCATAGTTTCCACTGTCTGGATGTTTTTTTTTTTTTGTTGTTGTAGTGTGGTTGTGCGTCAAAGTCGTGAATTTTCATGGATTATTTTTCCAGTGGGCACGTCAGGCTCAGGCAAGTCAGTTGTCTCCACCTTCCAGTGTCTGGAGGTGGAAGTTTAGAGAAAAGGTTTGGCAAAGGAATGCATGATTAACCTGGTGAGGGCCTGACTATATTGTACCAATGTGAGTTGACAAGCCTGTAGATGTTTGTAATGGCTAACGCCTGTCTCCATTGAAATGAGTCATGAAATGCTGCTTATTTTCTTTGCTACGCACTGTATTCCAGAAGTAGAGATGCAGTGTGGTAAGGTTTATGGAGCCTTGAAGCTACTGTTCTCCATTTGTGCTCATGTTTATATTCTATGAAAAGGTGTTTTTTTTTTTTTTTTTTTTTTTTTTTTTTTTTTTTTTAAGAAGTTGATATCAAAGTAGTTTAAAATGAACTTGACTGGATTTTCACCATTCAGTTTAAGATCTTGCGCTACCTTATCTGCCACAAGTCTGAGTTTGAACTGAGTTAAAGGACTTTGAAGTACAAAAGGACTGTTTCTGTTCTTATTGAAGTTAAGTTACTGGGATCATTTCTGGCTGAAAGAGGAGAAATCCATTTCTAAATCAGCATGATTCCTGCAGTCTACAGCCACAGCAGGTCCCGGGGCAGCTAGCTGCAGCTTGCCAACCGGCGCTTTGACTTTGATCAAGCAGCTCAAGCTTAGCATACCAAGGGATTGTAATAATGGAGCATTACCAATGTGCTACCACAGCTTGTGCAGGCTGACCAGCAGGACTAAGTTTAAATATACCTGCATGTCTGAGGAACTTATTTGATTAAGACCAAGTTTTTCAAAAAACAGGGGGGGAAAAAAAGCCCTGTGATTGAGACTTGGAACGTTTGAATGCTGTATTTGCACATGCATTTTTTTAAAATGATTGTCCGGATGTGTAAACATGGTAGTTTGGTTTCTGGAGACTTTATTAGGCTAATTAGGAGTACTTGGGTAATGAACAGGCTTATAAATTTCACTGACTAAAAGTTGGGAACAAATGGGAATTTTAATTGTATGCAGATTCTTTTTCCAATTAATCATGTAGGCTATAAAATGTTACAAAATGGGAGAAAAGCATTCATTACTTTCCCAGAACCCGTGGTTTGCAAATGTCCAACTAATCTACAACAAGACAATAAAAAAAAAAAAAACTAATATTCAGCTCATCGTAAAACAAGGAAAGAAAACACCAGCCAGGATGAAACTGTGCGGCAAGAAATATTTCTTTCTGAAGTAAAATGGAAATGTCATAATGAACCCATTAAGAATTAAGATGTTTTTTTTTTTTTTTTTTTTTTTTTTTTATAAAAAGCATTCAGTAACTAGCTTGTGTGAAAACACCCTCTTAAAAACTTGACAAACTTGACACTGTTTGATGAAAACGATTTTCTTTCTGTGAAGAAACAAATATTAAACCCAGTTGAGACATGCAAGAAACTACACATGCATGCATTTTCCATCAGGTTGATTTAAGTTATTGCAGATCAAATCATCAGTTTATCAACTGTCATGGATTTTATATCAAACTACAGTGGTGCTGTTGATCTGAAAGCCTATTATGTATTATTACTCACTGAATAAGGGGGATAATCTCCATACAAGAAGTCATTGCCTCCTTTTTAATTTTTCAGGCCCGATTTAGCGCTCCAATCACCTCGGCACCATGAGTTGGAGCTTCCTGACCCGTCTGCTGGATGAGATTTCCAACCACTCGACCTTTGTGGGGAAGATCTGGCTTACGGTGCTTATTGTCTTCCGCATTGTACTGACAGCTGTCGGCGGGGAAACCATCTACTACGATGAGCAGAGTAAATTTGTCTGCAACACGCAGCAGCCTGGATGTGAGAACGTGTGCTATGATGCATTTGCACCGCTCTCTCATGTCAGATTCTGGATCTTTCAGGTGAGCTGCAAAAAAAAAAAAAAAAGTGTTTGCAAAGTTCTTCTTCATCAAATGTCTGATTTCTTTTAATCCAGGTGATCATGATCACCACGCCCACCATTATGTACCTGGGCTTTGCCATGCACAAGATCGCCCGAATGGGCGACAGTGAGTACCGGCCTGTTCGGAACCGGAAGAAAAGGATACCCATTGTCAGCCGCGGGGCGGTGCGGGACTACGAAGAGGCTGAGGACAATGGAGAAGAAGACCCAATGATCACTGAGGAAATTGAACCTGAGAAGCCAGACAAAGCAGAAAAAAGTAAGGCTGTATTTTAATCAGAAAAAGTTTTTATCCTTCTCAATATCAAGATATGTTTTAATTGTGTTATTGCATTGTCAAGGTGCAGAGAAAAAGCATGACGGTCGCCGGCGAATCCTCCGTGATGGCCTGATGAAAGTCTATGTGTGCCAGCTGCTGTGGCGCTCAGCCTTTGAGGTTTCATTTCTCTTTGGACAATATGTGCTCTATGGCTTTGAGGTGATCCCCTCCTACATCTGCACACGGTCACCATGCCCACACACGGTGGATTGCTTTGTGTCCCGCCCCACGGAGAAAACCATCTTCTTGCTGGTTATGTATGTTGTGTCTTTCCTCTGCCTGCTCCTCACCATCCTGGAAATCATCCATTTGGGGGTTGGTGGCATCCGTGACACCTTTCGTCAACGGGCCACCCTCAACCCGCGTGCGCCCCGTCCACCCTCTTCGCGCTCCATGCCCACAGCTCCACCAGGATACCATGCCACTATGAAGAAGGAGAAACTGAAAGAGCTGAGGGACTTGCCAATGGGGGACTCTGGACGAGAGAGTTTTGGGGATGAGGGCCCCTCGTCCAGGGAGCTGGAGCGGTTGAGGAGGCACCTGAAGATGGCGCAGCAGCACCTGGACCTTGCATACCAGGCAGATGAAGGAAGCCCTTCACGCAGCAGCAGCCCGGAGGTCAACACAGCTGCACAGACAGCTGCTGAGCAGAACCGCCTTAACTTTGCCCAGGAGAAGCAGGGGGAGGCAAGCGAGAAAGGTAATAACGCTGACACATGGGGTGTTCAACCTTTGTTGGATGGCAACTAAATTTCAAGTCCAACCTTGACTAATTAAATAAACATTTTATATATTTAAAAAAAAAAATGTTCAGTTAAACAGCTCAGGTCTTTGTTTTAAGTGAATGAATAGCAGCTACCCATAAAGCCATAAGCAGATATCCATACTTTTGTTTTTGAACTGTTTTATACAACTTAGCAACTTGAGCTAAGCCCTTGAAATTTGTGCAAGCAACACTAAATTATGATGTTAAAATATCAAATCAAACTTAAGAAGCTGAAAGAATAGTTGATCTGCTTGATAAATTAGTGCAAGGAAACTTTCCATTCAGGACATGTCTTGATTTAGCTCAGTTCATTTATCAAAACGTCTTAGTCAGAGAAGGGTGTTTTTTATAAATACCACAGTATTAGCTAAGCATCCACCCTGAGTATTGTTTTGTCCCTACTCCTAGGAATACATGCCTGAGCGTGCTTCCTGCCTCAAACGTCTGTCCTTCCATTCCTTCTGGCCTTAAACACATGAGGGGACGCACATATGGGAATGCAGTCAGACCACTGAGGGAGACCAGTCTGTGTGTGGATGAAAGATTTGTGCCTGTCAGTATTAGTGGTTAGTGGAAAAACAAAGAAATGCTGACCAGCCTGTGTTGTGACAAATGGTTAATCTTCATGAATCTAAACTTGAAAGCCTGTCACATCTGGAGTTTCTGCTTGCTTGTTTCTGCTTTGTCCAAACCTTGACTGTGCCTTTGGCTTAAACCTTGTCTACTCCGTTCCTTCACTTGCTTTTTTTTTTTTTTTTTGTGGCCATGCAGTTATCCATGTCTATGAAAGACCACGTAAGGATTATTGTAAGCTTTAAACTCCTGGCTGAGTCCACTTTTTGTTTTCTCCACAAAGGAGAGGCTCTGTTTTATAAAAATGTCACTGAATGTTAATGTCTTTATTGAGGCTTGTTTGGCCTCAGAACCATAAACATCACAGCCTTAGGTTATGTTAATTTTGGAGCAAATGCATTAGATTTTTTTTTCCCTGCAAGAGTGGCTCTACCTGTGCAGAATGAGTCATGTTTAATTTAAATGGATTTGATTAAGTTCATTTCGGAAATGTTTAAAAGGATATTTGAAACTTGTATATTGGCCAAAATACCAAAAATATTTACCTGGGTAATGCTTGAATTCTTAACAGGAAATGTTTTGAGGATTTCCCAATAGTCATTTCTGTATAACTGGTTCATTTACAATACTCTGTCCCCAAACCCGTCCACCCACCCCCAGAAAATCTCAAGATGATACTTATCTGTGGAAAAGCAACATATATTCCACCTGTTTTATATTACTTAAGAAGGCTGTTTACAGATCCTTTATTTTAAATTATGCACCACAGTAATTATACTGTTACATTGCGTTAAGTTCAACTTTTTTTTTTTTTTTTTTTTTTTTTTTTTTTGTAAAGCAGCTGGTAATCTGTCTCCTGGTCCACTTTACACAATACATTACCATTCTTGTCTTTTTGAAACTCTTGGTTTGACATTCTCCATCCTTGATATACTTTTGCTTTATTTTTGTGCTAAAATGTTGTGCTGTAGTTCATGCTGGAGAAAGAACATGAAAGGATGATTGTCTGGATTAAATGCTGGTGCCATGCAAACATGTCTTCTATTTTTCCTGACTGTCATAAGTAGCTTTTTTTTTTTTTTATTTTTAGTAATAACTTTTCATTTCCTGACAGCAGTTTTATCTGTGGCTGCAGGGCTGCCAAAGAGCTATTTGGTTCTGTATCAACTCACTTCCAGTTTTACAATTTACTGCAAGGCAAGGTACGACATTCCATTTTGAATATGGTACTCTAATGGTTTATACATTGCTGTTCCTACTTCGTTTTGTAGTTTTTGTAACTTTAGAGATTATATTGTCAGAGTAAATAAATATATTTGAATGAAATGGTCTCGGTTCTGTTTTTTTGTATTAGATCATTTACCATCTAGCAACACTGCATTTATTGGAACAATTACTTGAACACTGTTGTAGAGAAATGAGGTGAAATATAAATTATACCAACAGTGCCCTCTAAAGAGCATGTTTAAGAAAAGCAAAATGGAGGTGAAACAGATTTTTATTTAGACCACAGCTAAATTAAACCCACAATTTAAGATATAAAACATGACAAAAGTAATGAAATTTGTGTTCAGTATTTTTTTAGTAACAATGGTTCTAAAGCTTATACTGTTGGGAAAGCCTAATTTTCCTTTGTGGCCAAACTTGCTATGTCTTCTCTACCAATGCCAAACAGCATATTCTGCTATTGACTCTCTTTTTGGCATCATATTGAACCAGATGTCTGAAAACCAAAACAGTCAGAAAATTTAACAATTTGTTCATTTAAAAAAAATCAGAATACACAGCCTGGAACCACCACCTCATGCTGGGCACCACAAATTCCCTTTCTTTTGTTGCCAAGTGTAGTCTGAAAGGATTCATTATCTCACTCTGAATGATCTAGAGCCCTGAACTGAAAATGTCTGATAAATTACCAGGTGAATGATTCAATTATTTTAGGACAAACGGAAAGGAAATTTAATTTGTTCTTAAACTTCTGTAGTAATTAAGGAAACTTGTAAATATAACACATCCTCTTCAAAGTACAGTCTCACTTTATTAAGCTAAAAATTCCCCATGGATGTAATCGTTTACTCCATCGTATAGGTCTAGTGATCCTTTATTAGAAAAGGATTAAAATTAAAACATTAATGTACCATTTTTTACAAGAAATTATCATGATTGTTTATAGAAAGAACAATTCTTTCCTTCAAAAAATTTATAAAATTGCAGCCTTACAAACAAGCCATCTAACAAAAAAGTTTATCAAATACAAGTGCACTCCTCGGGCATTATGTTAGGTAAAGTCTCATACTTGAACGAGTATCCGCCATCAGATGTAGTTGTGATCTTCAGGGACTTCATGGTTCCTGGGACAGGAGCACAGCACTGAGACATCCCCAACATTGCAGCGGCTCGATCTCCAGCTGAGCAGTTCCCGTGACAGTAGTAGAAGGTCAGAGTCTTCGGATGGATGATCCAGTTGTCCCAGCCCAGCTCTTCAAAGTTGATTTCAATTTCTGCCCGGTGGCAGTCGCTGTGCTGAGGCCTCTCCTGTGAGGGACGCTGAAGAAGGTAGATTGCAGAGGGAGACCAGGGGATGTTAAACTCTGCCTGACGGGGTGAACGAGTGGGGCGCCTAGGCTGAACATGGAGGTGAAGAAAAGGAGTCTTGTCTGGTTCACTGGTGTGGCACTGGCAGGCTGAGCAGTGAACCTGAAGCAGAAAAGGACCCCGAGCCACAGACTCCAGCAGGAATTGATCCAGATGATAGGTGGTCCATCCATCAGAGCTCAACTTGGATGGAGTCTCCACTGCCTGAAGAAGCTGTTGGGCTGAGCTGAGGAAGAAAAGTGATGCAGAAGAGTTTTCTGTGGCACCTTCCCCTGCATAGAACCAGAACTGGGCTGATGTGACCACAGTGTCTAGGTAGTTGATGGATGGCTTGAAGTGGTATGTGAAAAGATTGTTGGTGCTTTCTTTTGGTGAAACTGAGTCCACTATTGCACAGGCTGAGTCTACCAAGACAAAAGTAGAGCGAAATCAAATTAAATTATGAGCAACATGACATACCGGAATATAAAGCCAATCATCAGATCTCCTCATTAATCTAGCTTTTTCTGACCTCTAGTGGCTTAATTTGCTTAAACAATCTGACTAAACCTAGTATGGGCTCAACATGTTCAAACTTTAAAGCAGAGAGGTCAGTCAATCATCACTTCCACATTTAAGTTTCCCATTGCTCCGGTTCTTCAAAGACAAGGGAGGAAGGGAGGATTAATCACTGCATAAGACCTGGTGTAAAAAAATTTCATTACAGTTCTTGTGTCATTTGGCATACCTCAGCTTTTCTTCCCTGTCTCCCTTCCTTAAGAATGGCTTCTTGGAAGATACACTTTCATGGAGATTATTTTAAATCAGGCCTCAGTGAACAGTAGATGGATCAGCTAAAGGTCAATATACTTTATGCACTTTGAGGGGTCAAACTGACTGGGAAAGAGCTATATAAGTACAAGTCCATTTACCATTTACCATATACATTTACCCCCCCCCCCCCCCTTTTTTTCCCTTATATACTAACTCTATTATTACCAGTGATGGGAATAACGGAGTTAAAATAAACGCCGTTACTAACGCCGTTGCCTTTTTTAGTAACGAGTAATCTAATTAATTACTTTTTCTATCGTTACAACGCCGTTACCATTACCAAAATGCCGTTACTACAAGTTACTGAGTGAAGCTACGAAGTGGTCGTCCCACTTGGTTTAACGCTAGCTTGGCTCACAGACACAGGAGCTCCAAATGTGTGTGTGTTTTCCCCTGTAGTGAAAACAGGGGTAAGCGATTAAGTAATGATGATTGGAGGAAAATTTTATAAGCCAATCAGAGACACCAGGTGGGCGGATGTTTACACACAAACCCAGCACATAGAAGCACACACACAAAAAATCAGAGATGGCGAGTCCGGAGTCTCAGGGAAAGACGGCGTTTTCGAGGTGGAAATGATGAAGAAAATTCTTGAAGTACAGTTGTACCAGTTGTGGTCTTTTGAGGTGCAATAAATATTAAAACCTCTGTTCAGGTACCAGTCTTTGCTGTTCTACTCTATGCACCTGGCCTGTGAAACCTGTTCTGAAAAAAATCAAACTTCTTTGACATTTTTAAACTTTAAAAAAGTAATGAAATAGTTACTTTCCCTGGTAACTAGTTATTTTTATAGTGGAGTAACTCAGTTACTAACTCAGTTACTTTTTGGGAGAAGTAACTAGTAACTGTAACTAATTACTTTTTCAAAGTAACGTGCCCAACACTGATTATTACAACATAACTCTAGTTCTTTTCAAGACACTTTTAAACCAGCTGCCTTTCATCCACCACAAAAGACCTTTTATCTTTAAGTAATCAATGACAATGTTTTTAACTGGTTTTGGCACACTTCATGGGACAGAGGTGGGACTCGTTTGGTGACAGATTGCCTGTTGCTGAGTTGCTGAGATGAGACAAATGGATTTTGATTTCTTTTGGCTTGAAGTGCCTCAGATACTATCAGTCACAATATTCTCTTAAAAGATTTGGCACTTTTGGTTGTAATAATGGATTCCTCTCACGCCTTATTACAATAATATCTCTCATACAAAACATTTTTGGTCACTGTGGATAATTTTATCTCCTCAACATTTGACTTGTGGTATACCACAGGGCTCAGTCCTTGGACCCTCCTGTTTTTTTGATTACTTGCTACTTCATGGCCAGCTTACTCAGGAACATACTTTAGATTACCATTTTATGCTGATGACACACAACTGTACATGTTGATCAAAACTAGAGATGCCAGCAGACTTGTAAGTTTTACACCTCATCTTTCTGAATCCTAGATTGAATTCAATGATTTCAAAGGTCATTCTGTTTGATCCCTTAGATTCTTCCAGTCCATTTGTTTGTAATCTTAGAATCTTTCAAACAATATATCCTAGGCTGCAAGGAATTTAGGAATATTTTATTTTAACCATGATCCTGATACTTATGTTGTACAGTTTTGTTGTTTCCAACGTAAGACCATTTAAAAAATCAGCTAATTTCGTTAAATTACGGACTTACATAAACTTATGCATACTTTTGTGTATTTTTGCCCTGATTCCTGCCATTTATTTAATTAAGATATCGGTCCCAGCTTCCTCTGCTACTTCCACTTTATTAACAAATATGGTGGCTGGACTTATTGTTAGAGCAAAAAGGCACCAGCACCTCGCCCCTCTGTTTGGATCTGCATTGGCTGCCTGTTAGTTTTCATATTCATTGTAAACTCTTACTGCTCACCTTTAAACCCTTTTAGTGTCTTGCCATCTAATACATGTTAGGCTTATTGACCTTGTGTGTACACACTTTGTCTTCAGTTAACTTTGAATCCTTACATTTAAAATTTAAATAATTTTGTTGGTAAATTAAAGCATGCAATTAATGTGAAAAGAAAGACAAAAACTTTCAGACTAGTACATATTAGTGTATTATTTTCTCTTTTAAGAGGCAAAAATTCTGTATTTCAAGTAGTTAATGTAAATTTAAGGATCAAATAAATGAGTGTGAAATGAGAGTAAATTCAAAAACTTCTCACCAGAACTGGAGAACAGAGTAATTTGAGCATTTTCCTGGTCCAAACTGGTTTTATGATTGACCCATCCTGCTCTGCTTGCCCTGCGGACCCTATTATACCGTTCTCTTATCTGTGGCTGTGCCGTCTCCCCATCAGGTTCTTGACCGAGAGATAAAGGGGGCTCTACTAGTCCAAGGCCCACCAGAACTTGCTCCCTGAACCACGACAGCACAACCTCTCTTGAAAGCTCATCTTCTTTACAGGCTTGAACCAGAACCTGCATCCAGAAAGGGAACAGGATGAGAACAGCACAGGACACCATGACTGTACAGTCTGATAACCTCTTCATGGGCTTGAAATATCTCCCAGTTGCAACAACAAAGAAGTCCCGAAAGCAGACTTGACTATTTTTACTGGTTTGACGTTGAGTAGAATTTAAATCTCCAGAAAATGGATCCTTTGCTGTGACTTTCTTTAATCTCCCACATATTGTATTTGTTTAGGCTTAGCAGCTATCTATGTCTGAGCAAACTCTACAAGCAAACTTTTTTTTATCTCTTTTCTTTTTTGCTAGCGCAATAAAAATAGCAAAGAATGACCTTGACGGATTGCATGTTGCATTGTGTTATTGTGGCTTTTTCTCACAGAACTAAAATGTTCTTGCATTTCACTTTTTTTTTCTTATGCAGTTGTTTTCAGACAGTTAATATGCCCAAAGTATCAGCTTTGCATACATTAAAAAGCATGGACTTAATTTTAAAAGTCGGAAAAGACATGCTTTCTATGCTCTTTTATAATGTGTGAAAATTGAGTCTGGAAAAAATGCAGTCAGCATACAAAAATGTTTCACCAGGTTACATAGAGCTGTTTCAGTATACGTATCTTCACTTATTTGTGGCCTTTAGTCCTTGAAAACGTGTTAATTGATAACATCTGCCATATCACACATGCAATGCTTTCACACCTGTTTTTGCACTAACAAAACGTCTTTGTCTGCTGGCAAGGAAACCCTGCTTATCTCATTGGCCTCAAATCCTTGAATCCCTCACAGAGAAACATTTTGTTCATAATCTTAGTTGCAGTAAAAGGACATTTTATCCCTTTAACAGGTTGCATGTACGGAAGTTTGCTAACTAAGAGATTGATGCATGTTTGATAGCTTTTAACATGAGCTTTCTTAGACTGTTATGTTCTAGGATAAGAAATCATACTTTCTCCTAAATTTGAGAATAGATACACTGGCATCAAAGGTTCTTGCAACTTGGAGGTACTAGTTGACATACCGGAAGTGGGAATACCTGAATTAAAACAGGTAAATGAGCTGCTAAAAGAAGTGTGATATGCACCCTAAAAAACTATATCCGGCACACAGTAATCATTTCATATACAGCTCTAACATATATCTTTTAATATGGTAGATGAGAATAATGTGATAAGCTTTTCAAATGATTCAAGAACAATTATTATAGTTTAACAAATGTAAAAGTTCCTCAATGTTCCACATCCACAATGCAAATATTGCAAAACAGTGGCTAATGTGGCCATAATGTGTAATTGCAGCATGCAACATGAAAATTAGTCCTTTTCACTGATTACATTGAAATGGTACAAGCGAAATAACACTAATATTATTCATAAAAACTTACAACAACTACAAAGTTTCAGGATTCTGGTATTTCACATAAAGTCACAGAGGCAAAACATTTTGGAACATTTGAGCCTCACTGAAACTTTACAATGTCATTATTCACACCTGTGAGCTAGGAAACTGACCTGAGCAAACACTGTAAGTTCACTTCTTATTATGGTTATTTTATTTAATTTTTTCTCTTTTATTTTTTTTTAGAAAAGAAAAAAGCAAAAGCTTAAATGTTCATTTGTAACATGCTAAAATGATACAATAAAATAAACAGTATCACATTAAACTAAAAGTCAACAAAACATACACAAAAATATAACTTAACTAATGTTAATTAATATTAGCTACTGTAGAAAGTGCTCATATCTGCAGCAAACGTAATTCTGCTAGGCCTATTTATTTGGGGCTAAAGGAATGAGATTACTTAAACCACTAAGCAGTCTTACTCTAAAGCACGTGTCAAACTCAAGTCCCGCGGGCCACATAAGCACGTGAATTAATTATTTTTCCCTGCATGATCATGTCTAATCGTTATTAGAGCTAGCCCGTGAATACTACAAGTCCCACAATGCACTAGCAGAACGTTGGGGCGTCAATCACGGGCCCGCGAGCACATACGTCGCTCTTTCTCTAGCAGCTTGATGGAGCTACTCACCTTTGGCAGCAACTTCTTTTCCCTTAAAAATGGCTATATGAAAAGTGGACTTTGAAAACAGAGAATATATGTTGCGAATGTAAAGGAAAAAATTGTGTATCTTCTGTGTGGAGACAGTGTGGCTGTAATAAAAAAAATACAACGTAAGAAGACACTTTGAAACGAAGGACCACGACAGATACAAACATCTGGACAGGAAACAAAAGCTCCAAAAGGTATTAGCGTTAACCCTTTATGCGCCAGAGTTTTTAAAAGTGTTTAAGAAAAACTGAGAAAAAATTATGAATATGAACCAAAGTTAATAATGGCAGTAAAATTACTCATCTAATTTCATATTGTGGCATCACATCTTGGCAGTACTTCCACTGGGATATATATATATATAAAACTAACCTTTAATACAGCTTAATTTTTTTTTCTCCTTTTTTTCTCTTGCTATTACAAGGCATTTGACTTTTCAGCTGAGGAAATTATTTTGGTTGTTCTGTAGAAAATGTTTTCACTTGAAATGATTGCATATAGAACCATAAGAAATAAATGCAACAGACTTGAACAGACTAGTTCCAGTTTCAGTATGTCCAGAAAAGTCATTTTAAGGCCCTCAACTTGTTCCAATTATTTCATTTTGGCCCACTGTGTACAGTATTTGACACCCCTGCTCTAGAGCAATATTTTTGAACAAACCTCAGAGATATATGTATGATCTTGAGTTATCAGTTAGGGCCTAATAACCACCTACAAAGCTATGTACATGCAAACAATTTAATATATTATCACTATTTTGATTTTTAAAAAAATATGGAAAGAATATGGAAAACATAAAAACTAAACATAAATTTGATTAAATCAAGTGTAATGTGAAATGTGCTGTATAGACCAGAAGAGGGCGATAAAATACTACATCATAAGACACGAGACAGACTATTTTACATATGTGAGGAGTTGGTTTGAAAAACCTCTCATGAAAGTTTCATTTATCATCTGCAGTTTGAGCATATCAAATTTAAGCACATAGAATAGCTGGCGTACTCAGGTCATGTCCTGCTTTTGGATCAGAAATTGTGTTTTAAACAGCTGAGCTGATCTTTCATATAAACAAAACTCCTAAGTTTCAAACAAAAATCCATATGCAAGACACAGAAGTTAAATATTTAAAGTGTCTGTACAGAAAGTAATAATAAAAAATAATAATATTATTGAAAACCATACATTCATAGGCTATCCCTAGTTAAGCTCTGTAATGTGCACATTTGTTCAGTAACAGTTCATTAGAAATGTCAGATTAAGATTTCCAAACAATCCTTACAGTCTTAATTACTTCTTTGTTTGTTGTCAAAAGGCTTAAATGTGAGATGAAATTAATAATTCATTTGATGTGGCAGCTGTAAACTTCATTCACAGTTAAATAACATGTTTAGAAGTAATACAGTCTATGCTACGACATTATTTCTTTCTAAACTGTTTTAATTAAGGGAGATAACATTGTCAACTGGTACACAAACTGAAAGCAAAGACCCTTCATAAGGGTTATTTGATAAATGCGAGCTTGTGTACATGTTGGTGACCCAAGAAAGAAGGAAAACAACTTAAATCTCTGCCACACATCTGCATTTATTTATTTATATGGACTCGAGATAATTTGACATCTTTGTGCCTCCAGTAATGCTTCTGATAAATGGAATTAAAATGGCTTGTTCGTGGAAATCCTGGCAGATTTTAGATTAGTGAATAACATCAAAGGTTAACAGTCAATTATTTCAGAACTGCACTCAAGGCAGTGTAGTTGATTAAATGTACTTGGCTATGCTGCACCACTGGGAATGACCCAAAACACTGGAGATGCTTTGTCCCAGCCTATAGAGGGAGCAAGAAGTATCGTACAGAGAATACAACTTTATTATAGCCGGAACATTTTAACTTTAAATGCCACCTTAAGACAAGCATTAACAAATCTATCCTTTCCCTAATTAGGTAAAAAGCACACTGTTTTCATGTACATTTCTATTAAAATTAGGTTTTAAACTGTCTGCAAACAGTATCAATATTAGCAAGATAAAGAGACAAAAAAGAAGTAAGTACCAAAAGTGTTCATATAAGAACTCTACCAATGTATGTTTCTGCTGAATAAACCTATCAAACTTCATATTCATCATATTGTTCCAACCAGCTGTATTGTTATATCATTGCCCTACAGTATGAATCACAAAGTCCCGTCTTTTATTCTTAGACTTTCCTTTTATAGACACTCCAACTGTCCCACTCTGACTGTGTCTGCCTTTCTCACACATACACACTCAGACACACATACATTTTGGTTGATAATATTATCTAAAGGGCTTAGACTGCGGGCGCTTTGAGTGTGCATGTGCGTAAGTGTGTGAGAATAGGTCATAGAAGGCAGTCCAAGAAATGTGACCTATCTGTGCAGCTGTCGTTCCCAACCTGAGGGAGCTGGGGGGTGAAGCAGCAACATGGGAGAGAGGGAGGCGGATAACATGAGCTGATTTAAGTACTTAGAAGCCTAAAAAGGTTAAAAGTGTAGTTTTTAAGGAACACTTCAAGCTAAAATACAATATAACAGAGGACTTGAGTGGTTTGACATTATGAAAAAGGATCTCTCTCCCTTTGTTTGACCACTCTACACTGAGGTTTAAGCTGCTGAAAGGGACCATGGCAGTGACTGTTAATGCTTCATGATCTATGCTGGACTTACACCTACAACCTGTGCTCACTAAAGGACACATAGAGACACAGGCTTTAGCAAATGATTTGAGATGAAACATTTTGCCTCATGGATCCTGTTACCTTAACTTGGACTTTGCAGGGATGTCCAGAGGAATTCCTTTTGGCTTTAGGAGGAAAACTGAGGTGAGTTGCGTTTTTCTTTCGTTGTTGTTTAAAAGTTTAGGTTAACTCTTAAAATCAACAGTTTCTAGAGTATCAGAAAATATGGAGCAAATACATGTGATGATAACATTGCATTTCTTCCGCTTGACAGAAGAAATTAGGCCAGTTTAATAAAATTACAAATTCATGATCAAATATTACATATCTGGAAAGGGACAGTTAGTTTGAGCGTGAAATTGGACTCCCAATATTTTAAGTAAAATTAAAAATGGGCATTAGTTGTATCATAAAAAAAACAAAACTTTAAAAATCTGATCTAAACAACATTTATATCAGAACAAAATCTTTTAATTTCCCTAAAGAGCCTGATGACTGTTGAAAGAGTGTTTGTAAGGAAAAGACTGCACCCCACAATGAGACCTTTTTCCTATCTTTAAACATGGTGGTGGTACTATCATTATGGCCTGTCTAGTTAAATCAGGTACAATTTTTCTTTTTTTATTCTAAATTAAACTGACAAATTATAAAGCAAAGTATCACGACATCTGTCTGTGAAGTAAATATGAACAGAAAAGCCATTTAAAAAGACAAACTATATGCACATAAAAGCAGGGTTGAAAGCCCGGAGACGGCTCCTTTTTCATTTTTGTGCGTAGCTGTGTCCAAATTTTTCACTGTTATTTTATTTATTATTAAATGAATTGCTAATAAAAACCATTTTCCTTTTTTTTCATTTGTCCTTGAATTTATTTATTGTGGTAAAATATTGTAATTTGAGTTATATTTGTGCAGAAATACAGAAAATTCACAATTTCACAAACTTATTTTACAATGCAAGACACCTTACATGTCTTAATATGCAATATTACATCTTCCTTCTGACTACTTACATTTGCATCAAGGATGTCAGAGACATTAAAAAAAAAACTTTGGTATTAAAAATTTGGACTTTCTTGGTGTGGAATAAGCAGTGTACTTTATATATGAATCATAATGCAGATTTTAGTTTGTTAAAGCTCTGCTGCAATTTAGAGACTACAGGTAAATGTTATAAAAGTGCCACAGCAGAGGTTGAGAATTGTGCCTTCAGCTACTTAAAATGTGTTGAGCTTGAAAAACTCTGGCTCCTAGTTTCCATATTGTAACTCAATACCATCTGAAGTTAGACTACCCCGGCCAATGCTAGTGCATTCATGCCAATACAGCCAGGGGGTTCCTGTTAATTTTATTGAGAAGTACACATAAGATGCTGGACTTTTTAGTCTGCTTTATGGAAATGATTGTTTTAAGATTTTTCAAAATTGATGTGCTCTTAAAATTTAATTTCACTGGTTATAATTAGGTTCTTTGCTAAAATATTGTAATCTTGTGACTGTGGTTTTTTCAGCTCCCAGTGCAGCAGCCCAAGTAAAGCATCCTCTTTACTCCCTGTGAGCACAGAGATATCTGAACCAGTGGAGTCTTTAGGAAGAGATGTTCAATAAATACCTCTCATCTTGAATGGATAAAAGGTACACTTGGTAAAGAAGTCTAAAGAAGAGATAATCAAGATGACAGACAGCCCTGTGCCAAGTCCCGCTCTCAACATCCCTCCCAAGAAGGCCAAAACCATCAACAATCCAGATTTTCAAGACAATGGAATTAAAATGCATGAGCCAACTATTCCCGTCTTCATCCGTAAACTCCGTAAAGCAGCTGTGGGAACAGGTTGTGATATCAGACTTAGGGTGTCGGTATCAGGATGGCCAGCACCTTCACTGACCTGGTACCACAATGATGAGCCCCTCCCCCCCTCAGAAGCTCAGGACTCAGGAGGCCTGTGGATACGGGACTGTCGCACAAGTGATGCTGGACTGTATACCTGTGTGGCAACCAATGAGCTGGGAGAGGCGAGCTGCAACGCTGTGCTGGCTGTCATGGACCTTGGTGAAGGTAATACTTTTTGTTTGGCATTTTATAACCATCTGTAGGTAGAATTGATGGGAGAAGTCGCGTTTAGGGTTTTACAGTATATTCAAATATGAAGTTATCTGGCAGACATATTTTCTGTTTCTAAGTTTGTCCCATGGAGGCAACATTTAAGTTAGCTTGTGGTGAAAATCTATCACCTTGAGGGGGAACTCTGTTTTTCATGAATATTTTAAAATGAATCTGTATATGCAAATTTGAAAATTCCTGCTATGGCTCTGCCTCTTTAGAGACTAAATAAGAACTGGAGATTTGTGAGCTGATACTTGCCACCTGATTGAATGGGACTATAAAACCTCGAATAAGCTGCAAAATTAAATTAAGCTGTAAGGATTTTGCTGCTGTTGCAGTTCTCTAACATCTCTGCAGCTTGATTATGTTGTTGACACAGTTTGGCCACATCTGCATGTTTAAATTGCGACAGTAAAGCAGGCAATACATAAACCATTTTTCCTGGAAAAACTACATTATTTATGTGCATGCTTAATTACTGTAGCTCAACTAAAAAAAGAACAAGGGAAGCTAGCTTCTACTAAGATCACTTTTAATCTTTTTTTTATCATTCTCCTTTTTAGCTCATTATCAGATATGATGTCTGCATTTGTCAGTGAAGGATTTGAGACTTTGTTTTTTTTAGCTCAGCCCTGGTAAATAACTCTAGAATATAGATGTATACCAGAGACCTTGTACAGTACAGTATGTACTTACATTGCTCTATTTTTCATATGTCACCATTGCAGTGCAGGCGTACTTGGAAAAAAACAGGAACTCTAGCAAGTTAAAATGTCAAGCATTCCTTGCATACTACTGGGCCACTGCATTGTGTCTCTTGCTTGCACCTTCACTTGTATACATACCTCACAATCTATCTTGCTCACCTAGTTTTAAGCAGATGTTTAATTTAATCTAATTTATTTTGATTACTTGTTTACTTACTTTCATTTTCTGTTCAGAGATATGGACTTGATACTTGGTTAAAAATAAGTCATGAAACCTGAGAACAGGGCTAAGTGACAGAGACAGGGCTTAAAGAAAACCAGGAATAGACCTTAATCTGAACTAGTTAAGATGGCACATTTAAGTAGGTTTGCTAATCTCAGTTTAATGTTATTTAAGTTAGTCTGAGACTGTGGAGTCCTGGATTAATTTAAATAAATCTGGTAATAATTAAAACCCAGAATGGAGTCAAAAACATCATGTTCTAGTGTGAATCTGAAAATAAAACAATGACAGACGTAAAAATAAAATAAAATAATTAATAAAACTTTATGAAAATATGTTTTTGTAACAAATTGTGCCAAACTATGTAATTATCAAAAACCCATAACCGGTTGGACAGAAATTTGACATGAATACATTTTCACTAATTTCCTGAATCAATTCAATTCAATTCACAACAGCCTATCTCGATTCGAGCAAATTGTATAACACCACCTATTTTTCTTGATTATTAAAGACATTCTCAGATAACTATTTAAAAAAACACTGACTCCATTGATGGGACAATCTAAATCAGTTATCTGGGAGTAATCAGATTACTGTAATAATCTGATCTGACACATCTACATGCATTTCTGAAATTTCATAACAATAAAATGTTTCCCCAGATTCACAACCAGAAATGCTGTGACAAAATAAAACCCCACTCAGGACAGGAAAAAAAGTTACATTTCTGAATGTCCTGATGAAACCGATTCATTAAGTGGAGTCACTCTAAATATTGTTAAAGCTCTCAGATAACGTGTTGATGTCAAAAAACCTACAAAGAATATTGGATCAAATCGTAATATGACTCAGAAATTCCTTTAATGATGGTAGATTCAGCTTGTTCAGCTGTGTGACTTCCCATGACAACCGTGACAATATCTAGTATGCGCATCAAGCGGCAACCTCCGCTGGTAAAATGTGAAGCCTATGCAGAAGTGCAAAATAATGCAGTTCTCCCCTCATCCACTAGCGGCTGGCTCCAAAACAGAGCAAATCCCCATAGACTACCATGTTAAAGAAGACCAACTTCACAGCAGAAATAAACATAATAATAATAATAATAATAATACATTTTATTTAAAGCGCCTTTCAGGGCACCCAAGGACGCTGTACAAACAAATAATAAAACATTAAAAATACAGGAGAGGCAGACATATACAACACAATCTAAAAATCTAAACATAAAGGGCAGAGTGGCGAGGATGTGATTGAAAATAATGTTACAGAGAGTATGCTGTTCTGAAAAGATGAGTTTTGAGTTTGGAAATGAAGATGAGGAGAGAATCGGTATTGCGGAGGTCAGGAGGAAGTGCGGTCGCTCTGCTCCCCATGGTGCTGAGACGGGCAGGAGGGACAGAGAGATGGATAGAAGAGGAGGAGCGAAGACATCTGGAAGGGGTGACTATGTGGAAGATCTGAGAGGTAAGGGGGTGAGAGTTTATGTATGGATTTGTATGTATGGAGGAGAATCTTGTATTCTATCCTGTACTTGATGGGAAGCCAGTGGAGTTCTTGCAGGATGGGAGTGATGTGATGAATGGAAGGAGTTCGGGTGATGATGCGGGCAGCAGAATTCTGAACCATTTGGAGTTTATGAATGGATTTTTGTGGGAGGCCAAAGAGGAGAGAGTTGCAGTAATCCAAACATGTTTAAAGCCTGGTACAAAAATACATTTTAGGATTAATAGGTCAAGTTTACCTTCATGACAACTATGAGGGGGGTAAACTTTTTTCCAACTCATCCGTTTGGATGTTATTTAATCTTGAAATTTGTCATAATTAGGGGCGTGTCTTTTTGATTGACAAGTATCCAGTATCCGTGGCAAGAAGGGAAAGTGCAGCACAACTGCGGTTTTTAGCCAGCTAACAGCGTGCCTTAGCTTTAGCTCGCCTACTTCCGTTAGCTGGTTAGCTATCGCTAGCTCCGGGTTAGCTCGGTTAGCTCTTAGCTACAGCCAGCTTGGAGTGTGAACACCCACACCTTCACAGTCCCCCTCTCAGCTTCACCTCTTTGCCCATTTTTGGATTTTCTCGGACTGACAACACACTTGATGCTACTAAGATGACGATGGTGGGAACCGCCCAATGAGCTTCAATTCAGCTCTACAGAAACCTGCGGGTGACGTCACGGTGGCTCCGTCCATCTTTTATATACAGTCTATGGTGTAAGCATGTGTCTAAGTGTGACACATGTGCAAACATGCACACATCTCTCAGTGTGTGTGCTCACTGCCTGAACAGAGGGCCACTTTTTTTTTTCTAAAAGGATTAAATGTGAACCTGTTCTAAAGAAAATTTGACATTAATTGACCATATTGGATTTATTGTGGGAAGTATATACATGTGTGATGACATCATTTCCTGTTGAACATGACAAGGCTCGCGGTCTTGGCTTTAGCTGCTAATGTGAGCGGAAATATGCTGCAAAATAGTTTATGCGTGAATCCACACTGGTGAATGAAACATCTGATTTTGACATTATCCCAACAAAAGAAGCTGATTTTGGACAGACGCGACACAGGAAGCCAATAGGTGTGTCCCAATTCAGGGTCTGCACACTTCGAAGTGCGGATTCGTCGGCCACATACGTCATCGCAGTGCGCGAAGTACTGTCCCAATAGGACTGATCACGAATGACGTCAAAATGCTATTTTTAGAACAGCGTACTGCGCAGGCGCCGCCGCCATATTGGATTCGGACAAACAACCTGTAGAGCGTGTATACTGTGTTTGTACGAGCAAAGTTGCATTCCGAATAGCCGAATATTTCTTTAACAAAACCATTATGGTAACAACTAAACACTGCTGCTTCGGTGTCTGCCGAAGTGACTCGCAATATAGTGACCGTGAACATATGAAGGGAGTGTTTTTCATTCCATTTCCAAAGCCCGGAAGAGAACCAGAGAAATGCCAACGTTGGGTACGAGCTTGTAAACGGGAGGGATTCACTGAGAAAAATGTGACGAAGGATACATACATTTGCTCTCTGCATTTCCTCGGTGGAAAAGGGCCAACAATTGATGATCCAGACCCAATACCAGCAACAACATCTGGACAGGTAGGTTCTTTGCCTTTTCCGCGGCAGAATGGTCATTCATACAGTCCATGATATCCTTTTTCCGTAGCTGGTTGTCCAGACAATTGCCTCTACGCACAGCTCCACTCTTTACTGAACTTAAGGCAACTTCTTGTCTTTCATTACTGGACGAACTATTATAACTATTATTAATTATAATGTCTCGGATTCAGATGAATTTGAGACATTAGTGAGATCCCACCTGTTAATCCCACTTCTCAAGTATTGCTCAAGTAGTTATCTCAACTCAACCTCCTTTGTCTCAATGATGTCTTTTCCCCTTTTTTGCTTACCTCTTGCTTCTATGGTAACCTTAGGAGAAGTAATTCAGCAACAAATGATCACAGAATGATACGAGTATGAGAAGCTCAAACTAGTCTCATGAGACAAGAATGAACAACAGATGATAAACTCTGCTTTACTGTGGGCAGTTGTCATGGAATCCAGTAGCTGAACACTCCACATTTTGTAACACAGGCTTTTTAGACCTTACCTCTCAAAGCCACCAAAGTATTAAGACTAATGGGCCACTATTTATTTTTCTTTGACCTGCCTGTCAGCTGGGTGTCAATAAAACAGGCCAAGCTTGCTCAGCCAATGTTCTATTGTCATGTTTTGTTTTGTGATTGTGTTTATAAACCAAATGAGGTATTATCTTATAAAACTCATTTTCTGTTTCTAGGTGGAGAAAATAGCCCGCAAAAGGAAAGCTCCTACCCAAAGAAATGAGGCTGTTTCTGAAGCAAAGAGAAAGAGGAAAAGATTGACCCACAACAACACTCCATCGTCCATTAATTGTAATAGAAATGAAGTTCAAATAAAAACATTTCAGATGCATTTGTTTTTTTTATTGTGACTGATAATGTTCACTGTGATCTTGGTTGAAGATCCTCATTTGCTGGACTTGACCCTCGCTGTAATGCAGCTTTGATGTTATACCATGCACCACCGTCTACAGCTGGATCAATTGGTAATTTTTGATCCACAGCATGCTGGCATCTGTACAAACACAATGCATGGAGTAATGTATTTATCTAATAATCAAACAGAACAATGTCTCTGAAAATAAATATATCTTGCCTTTGTATTTATAATTCATAAAGGAGCTATACCTGATATTATTTTAATATGTCTAAGAAGAATGGTTTTTACATAGTATATTATGTGGTATAAGGGGTAAGTCCATAAAACCGAATGACTCATTGATTGCTAGGGATGTAAGGAAACAATCGAAAATTGATTTAAAATCAATTCAAACTGGTTTAAATGGAAATCGATGTAGAAAAAAGGAAAATTGATTTGCATGTAATGCATCAATGAAGATGACGTTCAAAACAAATCATCTTTTGTTCACAAAAAGATTTGTTTTCCATTCCTATCCATTTTCATAATAATTATTTGTTCAGTGTTAAGTTTTGTTAGTACAACAAGCAATAGAAGGCCACAGTTTTAAACAAGGGAGAAAGGGGCAAATATAAGAAAAAGACTATTTGGCCATAAAATAACTCAAAACAATTTTATTGGTAGTGGCAGGCCACTTTTTCGGACAGTGGAGTTAACTTCTGTAACTGATTTAATATCACGTTTAGCTCCTTAACAAGTTAGGGTTGCACTGTCAGAGTTAATGATGGGTAATAGCCTAGATTTAAAATAAATTCCTACTATAACATTCTTACTACATTTTGGTGGCTAAAGTGTGTTTAGGTCTGCTGAAATGTGAAACACACTAGTTACACCGCATACAACACTAATAACTGAGCGAGAGCTAGCTTAAAAACAGCTTACCTTTCAACTAATAAAGCTTTCTTTCCGCTCACTTTGAGGCCTCTACATGTCAACCAACGTTTAAGTTCAACAACACTGTGTTTATTGATTGAACTGTACTGAAATGAAGCTCCCGGGACGTCTTTTTCTTCCAAAACTACACGTACACTAGGTGTCGTCATTGTAAGCTAACTCTTTGTTTGTCCGAACTCGCGCTGTTGCCGGAGCTCATGAATATTGATGAGTAAATGTGACGTCATTTGAGATCACCCTTCGAATCCGCACTTCGTTTGGCCTCAAACGAAGGATGCTGGTGATGCATCCTTCGCGGCCTCTTTTCTCCCATAATTCGTTGCGCACAGGACCGTGGCGAATCAGCAACCTCAGAAGAGTTGTATTAAGTTTAAATAAAGTTTTATTTGAAAAAAAGTTCGTTTTTTTAACTACACTTTAGTATAAACGTTACAAAACCAAGTACATTTAAAGCATGTTTGTTAAATGGTGACATTAAAATTCGGTAATATTTGATATTCAGTTACTTTTAAGGGGTTAATGAAGTGTGTACCGGCTGGAAAACAACAGAGCCTCAAACCGTTTTTTTTTTTTTTTAAACTGTCGGTGTTGCCGCTCCGTGTTCAGCGTCTACTGACGTTTCCTACGAGTAATTTCTGAGGTTTAAGTGATTAAACGTCCTGTGTTGTTGCTATGGGAAATTCTTCTAGACTAGGTAGGCTGTCCCATTTCACGAACGTTAAGCAGACTTCGAAGTGTGTAGACTACGGAGGACACTCTGTAGCCTACGTAGTCTGCGCACTTCGAAGTGTGCAGACCAGGGCCGGTTCTAGGAATGCATACATGAGGGGGCAGGCATAAATTTGAAGGGGGCATTATGAGTACATACTTCAGCATTTTCTTGTTGTTGTTTTTTAAGTGTTTCTTTAACGGAACTGTGCTGTTAGTGGAGTCCAACTTCAAAGAAATGGATTGCACTTTGTCAGGCCTCTACTCTAAGACCTGTCCAGCTTGGGTGTCCCACCTGAAACCAAAGCTCCTGCTGGTATAGCTCTTAGAGTCACTGAGGCACGCAAACCCCCTGACCACAATAAGGTGGCAATCCCTCAGGGGGGGAACAGAAAATATCAATAACAAAATGAAGTAAGAAAAAAGAAAAGAATGATCCATTATCAAAGCTTTAACAACCAACAAAATAACAATTGCCCTATTGGACAGCCATTAGATGTCTAAGCATTTTGAATAAATTTGAAACTAATAACAATAAACTCAACTATCTGTGTGTTTGTTTCTGTCTGTATATAGACCATAATGATTAAAGAATCATAACTATCAAGCACAACAATAACAGAGCAAAAAATTAAACCCCCTACCAAAATAAGGCAGTGAACCTTCAGGGGGAAATAATGATAATAATAAATGAAAATGAGTAAAAACTAAATGATCCTTCATCAAAATTTTAAGAACCAACAAGGCATACATGAAGCTCTGAGCTGAACTGCTGAAAGCAGCGGGAATGTAGAGTGAAACTTTCTGTTATTTTTTTCTTCAAACTAGCATGCTGAACTAAAGGCTGGGCGGAGCTTGAGGGGTCTCATATGCGCAGCTCGTTTTCCCTCAGTCTAGTACCGAGGAGGCAGTCACATCTATGGCCCGTGCGTGATTGATCACTGCTCCTACTAACAGGCGTAGACACGTTTAAATAGAACAGAAACAAACCCCAGTTGACAGAATAGATGCAATAAATACGTCTGTTATTATAAGTATTTATTCAGTATCGCTACAACACATTTAACAGAGCTTTACTCTATAAGTTTTACCGCTGGAGCTCAGCAGCCGCTCTCTCTACGAGGGGGAGAAATATGACACCGCAAGATCAGGCTGTATGTCAACTCATTTGCATACTAAACACTGATTGGTTGTTTTCTGTGGTGGTGGGAAGGACTTGTTGAAGACAGTACAATGGATCCTGTGAAGCTCCGACACACAGAGTTCAGTACAGAGGGGAGAGAGCGTTTGGAGAGATTTGCCCATTTCGGCGCATTTGATTGAGGGGGCAGAATGTTTGTTTGAGGGGGCACTGCCCCCTCTTGCCCCTGCGTAAAGCCGGCCTTGGTGCAGACCCTGAATTGGGACACAGCTAATGTGTGCCGATCGTGTGTCAGTAAGTCACGTGATAGTAGGGTCTCGTCACCGGAAAAGAAGGCATATATATATATATATATATATATATATATATATATATAGATCTCTGAATTTTATGAATAGATGTTGGATTGATTAAATTGGAATCGATTGAAATCAATAAATCAATTTGTTTAGACCCAGCCCTAGTAATCACAAGAACTGTGCAACAACATCAGGTAAGTTATTATTATTATTATTATTATTATTATTATTATTATTATTATTATTATTATTATGTAATATATGCCCCTTTTTATCCCAGAGAGAAGGAATTTGAACAGGCAGCAGGGGGCAGCCCAACATTCCTGTGTTCCCTCCATTCCGGGAACAAAATCACCAAGAAGCTGTCCCAAAAAGATAATCATTCATGAGAAATTAGCCAAAGAATTTCATGAGGAGAAATTAAAATATGTGAAAGACGAGATTGAAATTAAAATAAAAATGCTAAACACTGAATTGAAAATGACATTGGAACAGAGGTGTGATGCAGAAAAGTATCACTAATGAAACAACTGTGACTACCTATAATGATTGATAACTTCAATGTGTAAAAATATTTTTTTATTTGAATATTCAACAGTTTCTCTCCTAGCTGAATAATTTCCTTTGTACATACAAAAGTGTCTCAAAATTAATTATTCAAAATAAATCAGGGGATTACTCCAATCCACAAGCAGTCTTGTGGCAGCTCTTTGTATTGCATATTAGTCTTCATTAAATAATCCAGATAGTTAAACCTACCCCTTTAAAGGATTAATTGAGAATTGGCTTGGTCCCAGATTAGCTCTAATCATCCATCTTGCAACTAATTTAGTTTAATCCAGAATAAGGTAAATTGTGATTTGCAAATTACTTTGTGTTACGATAGAGCTTTAAGCCTAATATATGAAACCGGCCTGATGAGATGTTCCTAAGTCTGGATATGTATCTCTTTTTCATTGTTTGCATTAACAGCAAACAGAAGATGCTTAAATACGTTTTATAGGCTGTAGATGTTTTCTTATCTGTCTGACCTCTGTCTTCGTCATGGATCGCCCCTTTCTCTCTCTCTCCTTGTGGTTATTTACGGCCTGGTATGTGCTGTGCCGGCTTGAGTGCTCGTGCTCTAGTGATGTGTGGATGTCACCGGCCCCCTTCTCAGATTGCACCAGCTGACATCACAGATAATTATAGCGTCACCGCGGTCAAGACGCGGCACTGTCACACACAATCACGGTCACTGAGATGGAAAAGAGACAAGATGGAGACTTTGTGTGTATTAGCTAATGCTCTGTGTGGTTGGTTTTAATGGCTGGTTTGGCTACTTTTAAGCATTGCTGAGTGAGTCAGACAGTCAGACTTTTACTTAAGGTAACGCACTGAAAGATCAGACCAATCAGAAACCAGAGCAGTGCTCTGTCTAGATTACTTTGTTGACGTCACCTTCTGGCTCACAGCTTTTCATTAACATATTATCAGGCATCTAAAGGTGGGATAAGCAGTATGATAGAAGCTCTGAAGATGTGGCACATTAGTAATCTGTGGTATTTTAAGCTTATTTTACAATAGATCACATATCTGTTATATTGTTGCATGTCACCATATACATGTAACTCATAAGGTAACTTTGAAAATGTCTTTATTCCATTAAAATCACAGTTTCAAGCTGGGATCAGAATGAGGGCTTGAAAGACATCTGACATTTCTGAACACAGAAACAAACTTTTCTGCTTTTGTGAATTGTTTGATAGTATTGCCTTGATTATTCTAGGTAGGAGAAAATGGCTAGAACTAGATACGTCTATCAACGAGCAATTGGAAGCAAGTGTTTTGTTTACAACACTGTCAAATGGTAAAACTAGAAGCAACCTCTGAGATGACAGTAAAAGAGTTTGTGCTTATATTTGCGTTTATTTGCCTTCGTTTATGGAACCAATATGTGAAGAGGCAGGAGAATTTGAAACTAGATCTGTGCAATATCCAAACTCTTCCATGCCTCTATTTTGCACAGGCTTGCACTTGAACTTGACGCTTGGATCTATTTTCACTTGATTTTAAAAAAAGATGTGTGAATTTTTGAGGCACTGCTGGGAGATGTTGTGAACAATCTGGTCAGGTAGATGACTGGGTTTGGGTAACAAATGGACCAGTCTCTTATACTTTCTCGAGAAATCTGAAGTACTTAAAGTTGCACTTCTGTCGGTTTTGAAACACCCGATCCAAGATAGTCAGACATGCTTGGAGGGCAGCACATGGTGAGGGGCTGGTGTTACAATGAACAAACTTGATGCTGTGTATTTGCAAGTTCAAATGATCAATGCATCACTTTGATTGATGTGGTTTCCAGCAGTGTAAAACCCCAGTTTGAGTGCCAGAGGATCTGTTACATCACCTAAAAGGCATCTGTACAGTGACAGAATGACAGAGAGGACTCAGCCCTGGTGTATACTTCTAACAGCTCTGAAAATTATGAATCATTTACAGTGCAATGAATCTCACAGAAACAAAACATAATGGAAAAAATTGCATTAATTCAAACTTACAGTGCCATGTTAACCTCCAGTTACAAGGTCTCTGAATGTCTCTGAAATAGACACAACTTTCCCTACAAAAAAACTGCTCCATTGTTCTAAATCCCCAAATCTATACATGCGAATCAGTATGCTTTTAATGGTCATTAATGTTGTATTGGAGCATGTCTGCCAGTGCTAGATTTCCAATACTCCCAGTAGAGGAGTGACACAGAAAGGACAGTAAAAGGTCAATTTGTTTCTGTGCAGCAGTCTGTTTAATCTCCTGCTCTAACTTTGGGATGGAGGGGGCAGGCTCACTGAAAGGGGGTGCAAAGGGAAAGCACAACTGGATGGGTTGTACTATGCATGACTTGAAATAGACCACTGAGGTTGGCAGTCAAAGTTGAGACTTTAGGGGGACAGAGAAAGAGAGATATGGGCTGAAGATGCTAGTTTTAGGATTTGGCAGTCATCTTGAGGCTGTCCATCTTCACTTAACCATCTTTCTATTTCATGCTGCATAAGAAGCCATTTTGATGACTTAATTATGAGGAAAGAAGAAACTGGGAGGCCTGTTGGAGGAAGTTCCCTTCTTTTGGGGGTTTATTTGTTGGAAAAGAACTATTTGAGGAAAGGCAATCTAGGTGGTTTTTAAAGGATCTTGCAGAAGGTAAAAAGAGCCATGTTGCGGAAGGAACTATTGGATGCACGGAAATCTTTGAGGAGTGTTAGGGAAGGTGTGAGCGGGCCAAGAAGCAAGAAACAAAGAGGTGAGTAGTGTGGTATCTAATGGTTTTAGAATCCTTGTATATATGTCAAACAGCTGTAATGGAAATTAAATCAAAGTAATAATAAAGAGAATTGTGATGTATTTTAATTAAGCGCGAGGCTGGGAAGAGTTTTTTACAAAATGACATTTAGACCACTCAAAGGTCTGATCCATTATTTAGATGTAAAAAAATTCAGAAATCCTCTGAATTTAATCTGACAGTACCTAAAGGACCAGCACGATTAGACTGCCTCTAGACTTGCTGAGTATTGTAGTGCTTTTATTTCTTTATTTTTTCATAAGAATACCATGTTCAACAGGAATGTTTGTGTTTTATGAATTGAAAAAGTGCAAATAATCTGAATCCATGCTACAAATCAAGCCTTTTAAAGCTTAATTAAAATAAGTTTTGATTTTTTTTATTGTGCACAACATGGCATTCTGCTCTTTAAATGTTATATCAACCAAGACTTATTTTATGGATCACCCCTGGCTTACATTGGCATCCCAAGAAAAAAAATCATCTATAGTTGCTTGATGGCTTCACATTCTGTAGACATTATGTTTTAAGTGGATTAAGGTTTCGATACAATTAATTGGGTGCTCTATTCACACAAGGCAGCTGTGGAAACATGTGAGGAGAAAGCAAGTGCTGTTTCCCCAGTGGTCTGTCTGGCAAAGGCTGTGTTTGTGTTCCATCCTGCCAGTACACAGCCATTTACAGGAACCCTCAGGGATTTGATCAGGATTAGGTGGTAGGATCAGGTTGCAGTGTGACTGTCAACATTGGCCAGTGTCGTTTTGGATTTCCAAACTACCTCACAATCTGATTTAAATTGACACCACAGCTCACATTTGCTTCTATTATGTTTCTTTAGTGGCATGTAAAGAATAAAACATCAGTTTTATTGAAGTTTTTGTCAGATCAGGTGTTTGAACAACTTTATTTAACCTTTGGAACAAGAAGGGTGCTTTAGCAATTTTTGCATCTGTATTTTTTGTCTAATATATGATGTACACACCATTTTAAAGGCAATTATCACCATTCCCTTCATTCCCTAGTTATGTCTTTTCATGATCCAAAGAGTGATGCATATTACTGTGCAGGAATCATTGTGCATTGACTGAAATAATATGAGGGGTTTCAAAGCTTATGCAGTTTATCCTGCCAAAAATGACTAAAAATAAATTAGAGCCATTTATTTTTACTTGTCAGACTTCTCCATGATGCATTCTTTTTTAAATGCTGCAGATGCAAATAGTAATAATCCTTAAATTACAACAGTTTTCCCACCATATTGGGTTCTGAGAGTTAAATTTATTCAATACCGCTGTAAGATTTATCACACAAATTTTTTTAAAATATGCATGCCCATGATTGTTTGGTATAGTCAAGCTTGGTGTGATGTAACAGCAGCAAAAACTGTTTTCTGTTCCACAGAGATTATCTCGGACTTACTGCTGATAAAGCTGTACGGCTGGGAGGCATTCATCAAGGCTGCTGCACAGAGAGCAGCCTCTATCGCAAAATCAATAGGTTTCCGTGAAGTCTGCTTACTCTCTTGTTGCTTTAAGCTAATTAAACTATAGCATGCTCCAAAATGTACCACTCCAAAGTCTTAATGCTTGTTCAGTTCTGAAATTCTCTATTACTATTGTACTGATTTATACATTCACACAGCAAGCTGACTCAACAGATAACAGAAAAAAATCAGCTGCGTTTTGTTTGTACACATGTGTGTGGCACTGGGTTTTGTCCAAGTCTGTGTACTTAAGGTCTAAGCAATTTGTTGGAAAGTGTTGCTTCCTGAGCTACAGTAGAAACCAGATTCAGAGAATGATAAATGACATGCACCAGTGAGATCTAATTATCTTTTCTTAATGGCTGGTATACTATGATATTCCAGCCAGAAACTGGTTAAAGCTGGTTGGTGTGGCTTTGAGTGAGCAGATAAAAGAAAAAAAACATCTGAGAGATGCTTCCAAGCAGCATGAAATCGACGGTTTTGCCACCGTATCTGACTTTTCATTGGTTGATGTCATGGAATCTGGTGTTATGATGAGCTTATTGATCTGGGGGCGTTTGAACTGTTACTTGGGGGTGTATCCCATATCACACATAAAGCATTGGTATTGATTGCTTCACTTTCTGCTGGACTGAATGCCTGTCACTGTTGATGGATGGAGGAGTGCAAGGCGGGTGGGGGTGAATAAGGGAAGCTTTGTTAAAATAACAGTTGGAGATTGCAATTCACTGTATTTAGGTTTGTGATTAGTGAAAAGAATGACTGTTACAGTGAAATCTATTTGGAGAGGCTTCAATCTTGTCGCTGGGTAATAATCACCTTATTGAGGGAAAGAAGCTGATAAGTAGAATCAAAATGCACATTTACCAAGCAGAAGTAACTCTCACATTGATTCTGTGTTTACAAGACTATAAACAGAAACGGGCCTCACTTTACAACACTAAGTACAACGTTCAGCAGGAAATGGTAGAAAAGTTGTGCTTATATGTGGATAATTGGAGTAAAATCTGGGTTTGCCTTATTATTTTTAGAATAATTTGATGGAGGAGGTGTTTGGAGAACAGAAGTGCCTGAGAGAATAATTAATGTGTCAAAGCAAGTACCAGAGAAGCAGAAGGGTTTGAAGGAGGAGGCAGGTAGATGACAAGAAGCAGTTACATGTTGATTTACTTTTATTTTTTCAACAAATCAGACATCCCAAAAGAGACTTGAGAAATGTATAAATATACAAATGTGTGGGCAAGATTTAGTGACGTGAAAGCAGCCACTCCTTGAAGAGCACTAAGAATTATCACTTGCCTTCCTACTGTTTTCATCACTTCAACAGACCTTTTATCCTCTAAGCCTCACAGCAAAGCATTTCTGTTTGTTTACACCACAAAAACTGTTGTGAGTCTTGTTGCTTCTCTCATCAAGTTAATGTCCTGCTGCAGCAAGCTGGAATTCCTGTGAAACTTATGTGATGAACAAACCATAGGATGCATTTCCTATGATGAATTTCCTATGTGGCAGACAGTATAGGTAGCAACTATAGAGCACAAGTGACTGTTTCTATGGTGTAGTTAAGTTCCAGTTTGTAATCTTGCTCCTACCACTCTTAGCAGAGGTTAGGTGACCCTTTCTTTTTAGAGCTTTAAGGAGTTGTGCTTATCTCATCATTCACATGGCCTACTACACCCTGGTCTAAGAGCTAGACCAAAAGTATACAAAGTTGGTCCTTAAGGGTCACTGTCCTGCAGGTTTTGGATGCTTATTGCTGCAGCACACCTGAATTAGATTATTAGGTTAACATGCTTGGGCAGGACTTGACAACAAGCTTCTGAGGAGAACCATCAGGTGTGTTGGAACAGGGAAACATCTAAAACCTGCAGGATTGTGGCCTTTGAGGACTGGAGCTATACACGACCTCATCATACCTAAAATAAAAGGCTTGCAAAAAGTCTAAGAGGAAGAATTGTGTTCAGTCATTGGTCAGCTGTTTCAACTTAACAGGATGAGGGTATGTTTGGATACCCTCAATTTTGCAAAATTGTGACCATGACATTTAAGTTGACAATTAAAGGTGACCTTAGTAACCTTCAGGAGATGAGAGGGAAGAATTTGAGTAACTAAAACTTGAAGCCCTGTTTTGTTCTTCTCTGATGTGATTAGCTCTGCCTCCAAAGCCTCAGAAAGAGGCTGTAATTAATGGGCACGCTAATAACAGCCTCAGAAAGAGGCTGTAATTAATGGGCAAGCTAATAACAACAACAGATTACTTAGAGTTTACATTAGAATACTACCTGTATGAGTTTTTTCTTTTGTTTTTTAGATATTATAGTAATAGCTTAGCTGCCATTTCAGAAACCATGATGCAGCTTTTATCAGTCTACCAAATGCTTTATTCAAAATTCTAATAATTGAAAATAACAGTTTAAAACCTTTCTACATTGATTTTATGCCACTGTTAGATTTATATAAGTAGCATTAATGCTTTTGACTTTATTTTGGTCCTCTTGTTTAATTTAGCTTAAAACTGACTTTGGTAAGGTTGTGTTGGTGACCTTGCAAATAAATCTATTATGTCAGTAGATGTAATCAAAATGGAGCTGGTTGATTATGAAACGTTAATACCATTAAATCAGTGGAAATGTACAACCATTGGCAAGGAAATAGTGATGAAAATACATTTCTCTGTCTGTTTCATCCAGCTGCTTTTCTGAAAATAGAAATTACTCCAAGATGATCAAGTTTAGATAAATTTACAACTAATTCCACTTACACTAAAACTCCAATGTCAATAAAATATGAGTAAAATACAATAATTTGCTAATCTCATAAAGCAATGTTTAATGTAACTAGAGCAAATTCAGAATCGAAAGAGAAACGTTTTAAATGAAAAACTTTAGCTCCTCTTAAACCAGAGTCTAGACTAAACATAGCCAAGCAGCATCTATCTGTTAAGTGGAACAAACTGCCAGTGGAGTTTGATCTTTCATCATACACTTGATTTTTCATGATCTTTGCACACCCTTTTAATTGTGCCATAGTTAAAAGGTGGGCTTAGATTCAGAAGACAGAAGGTGGACCACTGTAGGGCCCTGAGCAAGGCTCTTAACCCCCAACTGCTCCCTGGCCACCAGAATTTGGCAGCCCAGTGCTCCTAGTGTAGCTGGGTTAAAGCAGAGAAGGAATTTTCCAAAGGGGATCACCAAAACTAAGCAAAATCATTAGACTGTTTCCATTTCTCTTTATATCTTATTTCTATTATGTAAGGCACATTGAATTGCTTTTATCTATGAAATGCACTATATAAATAAACCTACCTTGCCTTGAATTTGGTGGTAGTAACACATCTCAAAAAATATTTCCCACTTTGTAGCATCACCTCTTCTTTTAAAACTGTTTCTAAAGATCTACAAAGTGAGGAAGACCATCTGCTGGATCACTGAGATGGAAATCATGTCCTGTTCTTGTTTGATATGGTGTTGTAGCTAGTCTTTATCATAGGGTTAGTTCATGATACTCCAAATGTTGGTGAAAGAGAGACAGTGAGTACAGACATTTATTTTCATTTTGTACACAGCAGGTGTATATAGAACAAAATGTTTGCGCAGGCTTCAGTTTACAGTATGCAGACATGAAGGAGCAAGGATACATTAAAGTGCTGGTGATGATAAGGTGCAGGGATTTGGATATTTCTATTTTATATAAACTATATATAAAACACTACATAAATAAATTGAAGTAGTAATAATAAATAGTAAGTAATAAAGAAAAGAAAAGATAAGAAAAGAATGAAAATGCAGGTGATAGAGCAGTAATGTTCAGAGCTGTGTGTGATTTTAAGTGTTTAACAGTCTGATGACCTGGGGTACAAAGCTGGTGTGGAACCTGGTGGTCCTGCATGGAATGCTGTGGAACCTCTTTCCAGAGGCCAGCAGGTTAAACAGTCCATGGTGGGGTGTGAGGAGTCACTGCAGATCTTCCTAGCCCGAAACACGCAGCGTTTCTGAGCACAGTCCTGGATGGAGAGGAGAGGGGTCCTGATGATTCTCTCTGTTGTTCTCACTGCTTATCTCACATCCTCCCAGCCAGAGGCACTACAGCCTCCACACCACATTGAAGTGCAACTGGTAAGGATGCTCTCTTTGGTGCTGCTGTAGAATTTGGTGAGGATAGGTTGGGGCAGTGGGCCTTTCTCATCCTCCACAGGATGTACATCTGCTGCTGTGCCCTCTTGACCAGTGATGCAGTGTTCACAGATGACCTCACCTGGTCTGTGAACCCCCAGGAACTTTATGCTGCTGACCACCTCCATGGTTGATGAGAAGTGGGGCTTGGCTGGGCTTGTTCTTTCTGAAGTCATCAATGATCTCCTTGGTCTTGTCCACATTCAAGGTCAAGCTATTAACTCTGTACCAGCCCACCAGCTGCTCGGCCTGGTCGTTGTTGTCCCTGAGGAGCCCCACCACTGTTGTGTCATCTGCAAATTTCACAAAGTGGTTCGTGGTATTTCTGGGGTCATAAGTTGTGTGTCGTCAAAGTCATCAAACAGCAGAGGACTCAGTACGCAGCCCTGTGGGGATCCTCTTCTGAGGGTGATGACACTAGAGGTGTTCTATCTAACTGTGGCCTGTCAGTGGGGAAGCACCCAGTTCCACAGGGGGGTGCTGAGGCCCAGGTGTCCCAGTTTGCCTCCCAGGTACTGTGGGATGATGGTAATAAAAACTGAACTGAAGTCATGGAACAGCATATGCACATTAGTATTCTTCTTCTCCCCCAGGTGTTCAGGCTTCATGTAGAGCATAGAAGATGGCATCCTCAGTGCAGTGGTTTGGTCGGTAGGCAAACTGGAAGGGGTCAAAGATTGGTTAAAGATGTCTGTCAGGACACAAGCTAACTTTCCTGCACATTCCCTGATCACCTGCCCAGGAATGTTATCCGGGACGGGGCCTTGTGGGTGTTGGCCCACTTCAGAGACTGCCGTACATCAGCTGAATCCAGGCAGGGTACCTTTTCTTCCTATTGGGGGCCAGCTTTCTCTGCAGGGGTGCTATTTAGAATCTCAAACCTCCCAAAGAAGTTATTGAGTTCATTGAGGAAGTCAGCGTCAGGTTCACCCACAGTTGGGGGACTGACTTTTGGTTGGTGATAGACCGTGATAGCCCGATTTCCACATGTGGAGGTGTTGGTGGAGTTGTGGAAATTGTCCTGGATTTTCTGATTGTGAGCATGCTTTGCTAACCTGAAGGCAAGTTTCAAGTTGGCTCTTGCTGTTCTCAGGGCCTCCCAACTACCAGACTTGAATGCTGAGTTCTGTACTTTTAGCATCTTACATACTTTAGCCGTCATCCAGGGTTTCTGGTTTGCTCCGGTGATGATGTTCTTCATGACGCTGACGTCCTTTGTAGGCTGACACAGACATGGCGTACTCATCAATGTTGGTGTAGTTGTTGTAGGTGGCAGTTGTCTTAAACATGTCCCAGTCTGCCTCAGTGCCCCCATGGCCCCCTCAGACCACACCCTCACCTGCCTCACTGTGGGTTTTTCTCTGATCAGCATGGGCTTGTATGTTGGGATTAGCATATCAAATAGGTGGTCTGAAGAGCCAAAGTGGGGGCGCCGGGCTGTTCTGAATGCATCCTTGATGTTGGTGTAGGCCTTCTCCAGGGTGTTCTTTCCCTTGGCCTGCTGATGGAAATGTGGGAGAACTGTTTTCATGTTGGCCTGGTTAAAGTCTCAAGCAACAATGAAAATGCCCTCAGTGTGATTGGTTTGCAACTTACTGATGGTCTGGTAGAGAACAGTTATAGCCACCTTGTGTTTGCACTGGGGGGAACGTACACAGCTGTGATGGTAACACAGATGAATTCCCAGGGCAGGTAGAATGGTTTGCAGTTTACAGTCAAAAACTCAATGTCTGGTGAGCAATGGCTTGAGACAAAACCCTAGCATTTTTACACCAGTTGTAGTTAATTAAATACACAAAATATCGAAAATATAAAAAGTTGTTGTGAGCCTGTGAGGTTGCAGCCGACCAAGCCACCGCCAGTCATTGATTCCTACATTGATCCCTTTTGTGGATTACAGACAGGCCTGCCCAGTATTGCTGTTTTAATAAAATAAGTATTTGTTTAGCATTGTCTTACTAAAATATCCTAGACTTTTCCTGAAAAATGTGTCTTCTAAAATATGTAAAGCTGCCAGTTTCAACAACCCCATACTATAAGTGCTAATAACAAGCTAAATGACCCCTTTCCTTTTCAGTCTGGTTTAATGTTTCTTAGTCCTGATCTTCTGGGTCTCAAACTTGGTGACCACCTATTAAAAAGGTCTGTTCAATTTAATCTGGTGTGTTGGAAATGTTCCTGAGTCCATGCAGTAATTTCCATGATGAAATAATGTATGTTGTTACGACCCCGTACAGGTGTATGATGGGCGTAACAAAAGAGTGAGAATTGTGGACAAATGTAAAACCAGGAGATAACAGAATTTTTTGGTACAAGTGAGAATGATAAATACAAAGACAAATGGTGGTGAATCACATGTTGGGGTTAGCGAAGCTGCTTAAATCAAGAAACCAGTATAACAGCTATTTTCTAACTTAAAGTCAAAACAAACCAGTAAAAAGCAAAACCGAAAATAACCAAAAAAAAAGGTAAACAAAAACTGGCCAAGTAATCTTCTATATAGTAACAAAAGGTGAATCAGCTCCAATATTTAAAATTTAACCAAAAGAAATACTATAAACAATTACAAACCTAAACTAGCCCAACACATTCTACTTTTACCACTAAGCTAACAAAATATAGCTAAGGGAGAAGCCAAAAGGGCTTTAAGACTTACCACAAACAGAAATCAAGACCATCAGTCAGTAAACCACAACAGAAGAACACAAAAGCTCAAACAGTTTTAACACTGTGGGAAATCTACAACAAACCTCTAAGTTCTTCTAAGCACGAAACCACCAAGCAAAGCACACGATCACAACCAAAGTTCTCAAGCCAAGGGCCGACTGTCTGTGCAAACAGTTGCCAAAGAATCCACAGCTGCAGTTGGCTTTTATTTCCTCATCGTGTGGCTGTAGAGATGATGATTGGCCCGGCAATTATCCAATTAACTGGGTGAAGGCAGAGGTGTGGCGCATGGAGCAGGAAGCAAGGTGTGTAGAGCATAACCAATCTCTGATGGGTGATGGCACACAGGCATTTCCATGCAAAATGAGAGGGTAATTAGTGAAATGACAGGCAGTCGTAACATCTGTTTTAATGCAGTGCTGCCTGAGGGAAGGTCATGGCCATCCAATACTGAGTTTTAGTTGTGTTCTTTATACGCCAAAGTGTCTCCAGATTCTCAGGATGTTTGTAATATTACATACTCTAGATGGTGGAATATTTAATGTGTTTCACCCATCTTAACTTCTGAGAGTCTCTGCCTCTGGGAGGTGCTTTTTATGTCCCATTTTTATCTGTTGCCATTTCAACCAATTAGTTGCAACAGGTTCTTCCAGCTGTTTTGTTTTGTTTTAGTACCACTTACTTTATCTGTGTTTTCTTGTAATTGACCCAATTCTTTTAAATTTTTTTTTGCTATATGCTGATAATAGACATGCTGATAATATTTTTCATTAAATGTAATATGTTGTATCATCTGTTGTGAGTGGCTGAGGAGAGTTGCAGATCGTTCTTTTTACTTTTTGTTTAAATTTTCACTTTCCTAACTTTTTTTTTTGGAATTGAGATTATACAGTGAAAATCCATTTAGTCAATTAGTAGATGTTTTTAATTGAAGCAGCTTAAAAGTAAGAAGACATTTAAGGTTCAGTGCAGATAAAAATACAATTTTTGTCTATTAAGAACTACATCTATTAAAATATTTAAAAATAACAGTACAAATACTCTACAAGTTAATGACAGTCATTTATCTAAAAACAAACAAACAAAAAAAAGAAAAAAAAAAAAGAAAAAACAATACTTCTGAAATAAATACCCTCCAGCTCAAAAAGCTTTCAGCTACCTGAGGCCATGATCTTATCACTGGTCAAAGCTAAAAGGCATGGGATATAGTAGATAAATATTTGATGGCTTATGGCTTTTGCTGGTGGTTGCTATTTTCCTTAGAGGAGACAACAAAGAGAAGACTACTCTTAGAAATACAATAGCAGGTGTAATAATAGGAGGTGATTTTTTTTTTTTTTTAATTCATATTTAACACATTTTACTTACATTCGCTTCACTCCATTTATGTCTAGATATTTTATTCTTCTCAACCTTATCATGTTACCTATTTCTCCACATTTCTACCCCAATTTCCATCCTCCTCCATTCATTATCTTCTCAATATTCTGTGCTCTTTATCGCCTTCTCTTTGCCTGCTTTTCTTTCTCATCCTTCTGTCTTCCTTTTTGCATCAGTCTTACTGGTTTTCTCTCCCATCTTTCCCTCTTCCCCCAACCCTAAAAAAAGTCAGCTTGCTCTGCTGATGGCAGTTGCTTTCTTTTCCAATTTTCCACCTCCTCCTCTTATTCTCCTCTCTACACTGCAATCAAGAACAACACACCCCTTTTGCTCAGACGTCCATCCCCCACCTCTTGTTTTGAGTGCGCTCTTGATTGAGGCAGAGCAAGCAGGGCTGGAGAGACAGAGAAAGCTTCTGAGAATTGCCCCTGTAAAAGCAGCGTCTACGTCAGAGAAGGACGCTGTTCACATCAGCAGATACTCAGACACAAAGACACCTGGCTTTGGCATACTTGCATTCACCTACTCTCACTCGATCTCTTTCTCCTCATCTTGCTACCAGACTGGAGAGTAAACACACCCACACACAAAACGGAGCTGAATCCTGTTTTCGGTCTTGATTTTTTTTTATTGTTGTTGTTGTTTTTGGGTTGTTGCTGTTGGTCTTCACACCACACCCTGGGCTTTTTTCAGGTTGTAGGGATGTTTTTTTGAGCCTGGTCTACAGGTAAATTTTTTCGCTTAACAGGAACCACTATTTGAAAATGAAGAAAATCTGGTCCAAGAAGAGATTTCAGGTAAGTTTGCTTCCTTATGGGAAAAAAATGTGGGCAGTGATGGTGTTATTGAGCTACATCTATGTTGTTTTTCATAGAATTTAGTAGTTTTTGCTTTTTTGGGGGGGTGGTATATGGAACAACATGCCACACCCCTTACCTGATAACAAGGCTTTTTCATAAAGCGTAAAACAATAGATTTTACTTTCGTTTTGCTATTTTTTTAGGGGGGATATGTTAGTAGCTGCTTTTCACTCACACATACACACACACACACAGACACAATGTTTTAGGAGAAATTATGGAAGCTGTTGTCTGATATATAAAAATACCAATAAGAACAACCTAACAAAGCAAAAATAGCTTAAATATATATCAATCCTTGGCACTGAATTACTTAAATTACTTTCATATTTTTAAATCCAAATGCACTCCCTGAGTAACACTGTGCACATTCTGTGTTGTGAATTATATATTTTGCTCTGGCATTCGTGTCAGTTTTGTTATATAATACGTAATTCATTTAAAAGGTTTCACAAATTCAGGGCAGAGGAAAAGTGTGTCAGTAGGCTACACTCCATGGAGACATGAGAATCAGGCCAGCGACTCGCAAGGGCTACAAAGTGAGCAAAGCACAGAATCCAGTCCGATGGTTGTTTTCTTTCTTTGTAATTCTGTATCAATTTTGGTCTCTTGAGACATTTTTTATGCTTCCAGCTGAAAATTTGTCAGTATAATGCTGGAAGGATTTGAGTTACATCCATAGAATATTTTCTGAAGCATCTGCCAAATCCAAATGTTCTAAAGGATGCTGTTTGAGGCTGGTTTTGCTGATATGATTGCCTTGAGGGCTTAACAATGGGAATCACGACAACAATGGAAGCTTCTAGGGAGAACAGCAGTTACCACCAGCCAGCAGTTAATCAAATTGCCTTACACAAAAGCGTCAACCAATGAGAAGTGTGCAGTTAACATGGGGGGAATGAGTGCAAAATGAGTCATTTCACTTTTTCTACTTTTGCTTTCCATCCGCTGCAAAGCCGTGAGTCATTCTGAGTCGCTCTCCGTGGTGCTGATTGACAATCCGGCCAGAAGGCAGTTTTATCAGATGCTTCATCAGCATGGACACTCACTCAAAAGATAGCCTGCAGTGTGTCAGATTAATGTTTTAGAGACACATATTGCCTTCTAGGGTTACTGTGCAATGATGATGTTACAGTTTCTCAAAAGGCTGTGGTGGCATGCTTTTCCTAAAATCAGAGTTAATAAAGTTTTTAATAACGATTTTGTCTGACCTACATAAACAAAAATGACAACGACATGAAAAAACGATAAAGTTGAAATGATGTGTTGAATATTTATTCTTTTAAGTTGTGTATTTTTTGTGTGTGTTTTAAATCAGACTGTAGCTACGCCCTCTGACAAATATCAAGGTAGCGCCACACTTATTTAGTAGAAATTATACATATAAATAAAACACAGACACGACACAGTACAATTTTATATAAACTTAGCACAAAAAAGTAAGGAAATTTGTTTTTGGTGGATTAGTTTTTTATTTCTAACAGTGCTTTATGGCAATAAATCTTAGACCACTGGAAAGCCTGTTTTTGTCTGGTTTAAATGGTGCCACATTTATAATAAAAATGCAGTTCCAGTTAGAGTCACTAATTCATGTTTCTGTCAAGTTATTTTTCATTTCAGTTGTGTATTTTTTATTTTAAGACATATTATTAGACATATTCCAAAACACTAATAAATAAAAAACAACATAATAAACAGCTTTCAAGTGTGCTGTTACTATAATTTGCTAGAGGTTGCAATGTGACAAAATTTCTATTTAATTAATTTATGATTAATGAATGATTAACACTGCTCATTTTGTTGTAAACATGATAAACATTACTTTGACACTAGCCATCAGCCCTAAATAAGCAGACCAATGAAGAAGAACTCAAAGTTCAAGATGTTGACTTGGCCTTCAAAGATCCCACCCCACAGGCTACAGGACCTAAAGGATCAATTGCTAATGTCCCAGTACCAAACACTCCAGGACAGCTTCAGAAGTCTGTCAAAACCATGACAAGTCAGAGCTTTTTTTTTATCAGCTTGCAGAGTATTCACTCAATATTAAGCATTGTTGTAATGTTATGGCTTATTGGTGTATCAGTTAGTCTTTGCCGGTTTGTTCATAAAGACGGTGAGCTGCTTTCAAAAACTAGAAACTAGAAAACGTTGTTTCCACTGTGAACAATGAACATCGGTGCTTAATAAACCTTTATGAAGAATCACAGATTTTCTTGACCCATTATTTAGACAACTTCTTTGTATACACATGCAATATCAGAAGGAGGGCAAAGGGAAACAAACGAGTTGTTTTCAAAGTGAAAGATTATGCTACAAATCACATCTTTTACTGCTCAGAGTGATAAATGTGACACCAGCAGTGCTTCAGGCTAAATGGGACCTTAGCAGTTTGCACTTCAGTGTTCAGTGTAAAACAGAATATTTGGCTGTGATTGCTAATGAATAATGTATTGTACTCTTGTATCTTGTTTCAGAGAACTGGGCATTCCACTCGGACATTTGGCAGATTTACCCATGGTGTGTTGTCAGTATGAGCTTTGCACCAGTACCATGTATTAGCATGTTCACTTTATTTCTCTTCAAATCTAAGCCTCTAGCTTTTTATTTTCCTCACGTCTTTTCCTTAATTTTTATCTGTTTGTGGTGTAGCCTTTGACATATTGTGGTTCAGTGTAATTTATTCCACTAGCAACTCCTTGATATTCATATATGGTACTATTTTAGGACACATATTGCTTTGGTTTATTTGTATGTTTTACTGTTATACTTGCCTATAACAAGAGTGGAATTTTGTTGTTGTACCTCCACCCCCACAAGGCTGTATTTTTGTTTTCAGGTTTCTGCCTCAATGCATAAAACCCTTGAGTGAATAATGTCTAGTCTTGGTGGTTTATGGAAGAATAGTTTAAATATTTGTTCAGTTCATGACCCAAGCAAAAACACATACTTGATTAAAATATTTCTAAATCCTGCTTACATTAAATTTCAAATTTGAAATTTTTGCATGCACAGTATTTCCACATAAATACATTACTGTTCATTTCTCAGCGTGCAAGCTGACTTCAATTGATGGGTGGATCTACATACAAAACCACATATGCCAACCACCAACTTAATGGGGATTGTTCATGTTACAGTAGCTTTCATATCATTAGACAGACCTCTTGGAATCAACTAATAGGGATCTGACTTGATGTGAGGCGCAATGAGGTACAACCTGTTTTGTGGTTGTCGTCGTCCTCCTCTACAGGCTCTCTAACCAGTAAATATATCTGTCAGCCACCCAGCAGTTTGGCTGGTGATTTTAGACTCTAATGGGTACGAAGAGGATTGGTCGTGTGGGTGAGAGAGATGCTGGTTTCCATAGTAACGGTGCTCTCCCGTCTGCCCTCTCTTGCTGCCACTATGGAAGCGAAGTTTTCCGCTCCTGCAGAAAGCAAAGCTATGGTAAACCTTCCTGTTTTCGTTCATCTGCTGCCTTTTCTTTTTTCTCCTCATCCATCCATCCATCCATCTGTCCCTGATTTATTTTGCTCCCCCTGCTGAAGTGATGTGATTTCAGCCGCAAGCATGTTGTTTCAAAGAGTATATTTTCACCCTGCTTGTGGTTTGTGTTTCCCTCAGGCCTTTTGTCTTGTTTTTAATATTTGAGATCAATTTCCTCTGCAGTTCAGTTTTCCAGGACTTTTTCTTTCTCTTCACTGCCATCATTTGTGTTCTGTCTCTTTTTCCTTTTTCTTTATTATTTTTCCATAATTAAATTTAGAACCTTCTTAAATGCGTTTTGGGGATTGTTTCCTGAATCTTCTTTGTTTTTTAATTACATTTTCTTTAGTTGTTTAGTTGTTTTAAGAAATTGTTAATATTATTTTACTTATCATTTTAGAATGTTTAAGTACTCATGTCATAATTCTGATTATAGCTTGGTTTGGTCTTTTAAAATGACAAATACCATCCCATCATCCCACTCTGCTTTATTGTTTCTCCAGTTAAACTGATCTGAACCTGAGGGATGACCATCTGTACACCCCGCCATGTATGACCTACTTATTTTTAGAGGCCACAGCTGGCTTTGTGTCACACTAAAGTTTCAGTTAATTCTTTTTCACTCTGGGGGCTCCCTGTGACCTTTTTCAAGGACTTCTCAAAATGTGTGCTATCAAGCAAATGTCACATCATTTTTACGTTTTACCCGAGCCTGCTTCCCTCAACCTCAACCCCCAGTTTTCCCACTTATAACACCTTCCTGTGTTACCCACTGTTCTTTTTTCTTACCTCTGTTTCAGACTCAGAGACCACAGAGGATGAAACCACAGAACCTCAGATGGAAACTAAAGAAGGGACCGGGAGGCACCAAGACAAGGCTGGTCGGAGAGTGCCCTCAGGTATTGGTTCCAAAATCTTCAGATGTTTTGGTTTAGTTTAACAAATTCTTAGTTTAGACAGCTGACATTCCAGCTTTTTTTTATTTTTTTTATTTCTGCTTACACTACTGCTGCAGTCCAAAAGGTTTCCCGAAATGCAGCAGTTGCATATTTATTTGGCTCTCAAAATCTATGAAGTTGTATCCAGTATGATTAACTGCACCAGTATTGCTGCCAAAAACGTACTTGTACAAAATTATGTTTCAGTTTAATTTGCTGTATTTAATGTTGGGTGTTATCAGCTTGGCTGACAACGCATGTTGGATGAAATCCGATATGTGAAGACGCATTAATCCCTCATGGTGTGATGCAACAGTTTGACACACTGTCCTAGTTTCCAGCAGGAAACCTGTTGCAGGTCTGAACCTCACTGTCCAGCTCACCTGAGAGTGTACAACCTTAGAAAATAAGACTGTTTTAGCCAGATATGTTAAGGCATATTTGTTAGAAATAGATTATTCTGTGTTTTTGTGACCACATTTTGTCATTTATCTCCCTTTTCAAAAGCGTTTTATTCTCTGTTTTACTTTTCTTAGTGTCCTATTTTCCTAAATTCAGTGTATTTGTGATTTTTGATTGTTGGTTGGACAAAAAAAGGCTTCCAACTGGCTGAAGTATGAAAAATATAGTTAGTGAGTATAGATGGAAAATTCTGTGCGAAGCATTGATTTACCATGAAAACTGTTGGAAGTTGTAGTCCTACATTTTAACTATATCTACAACTTATTTCAAATGTATGTCTAAGTCTGCGGTTCTTTCTAATGAATATTTTCTTAACTGTCATTATTTATATCTAAAACTTAAAGATATGAACTTTAGCTAATTCTTGTGCTTTAGCACCCCCTAACGAAGGCTAATTTGGCATCTGCTTTGCACCCTGTCTCTTTTCTGAGCTCTCTCCAGCCAGTAAAAATCAATCCAGTCTTGACTCTTGTCTTATATCTTCCTTTATGACTTGCCCTCTTTCTTTTTCTCACTTTATCTGATAATATCCCTTTTTGGTTTCTTTGCCAAATCAGCATTAACACACATTTAAAACTGCCAATGTGTTCATATCTAGTTGCTGGTGTATAACATAGGGGCGTAAAGCAAAATGCAGCTGTCAAGTTATGTTCTAAGCTGGGAAAAAAGCTTTCAAGTGTGTGAAGTTTCACTTGCACAGTATACAGTAATACCTGTTGTTTTTTCTTGCAACATGAATTATCAGACATAAGCTGTTTTTAATGTACATATTCATAATTTGGTCAATAAATTACCCGGCATGATGAAATGTTCCTCAAATGAATTGTACAAAGCCAAAAAGAGCTCTATTTGAACTTCTATAAATGGTAAGATAAACACATAATCAAATTTCTGTAGCTGCAAGTTATTTGGGGTTAATATACATAAAAACAATTTCTCAAATAAGCACATAACTGGATCTTTCTCTGTTAACTGACCAATAATTACAAAGCCATTTCAGATCTACAGACATCTTGTAAGCCAGTTTCTGTTGTCAAAAAGCCTTAAAAAGTGGTAAATGCATTGGTATCACAGCACTTCCATGCTCCTATCATCGAATGTCTGAATAAAGATCCTAAATATTAATATCCTTCTCCTCTAGCACAGAGAAACAACACATATCTTTCTCTCTCTAATGCAAAGTGTTAATACTTTTTTAGCCTTTGTGTTGGTGGGCTGACTACAGCCTCATCATGTCCCTCTAGAGATGAGCAACACTTTAATAAAAGGTTATGAAAATTAAAGGAGGAATGAAGTGACACATCCTTTGTTTTGTTCATGAACAAACTGGATGATTCTCAATTTCTTCTCAAAAGATTAATTTCTTTAAACGACTCGTCCATCGTTAAAAAACATGACGCTATAGCCCAATCTTCCTGCTGGAGTCAAAACTAACCTTGGCGAGAAATGAAAGCTGTTTTGAAAGTCAGTGTATCAAGGCCTAAAGTGTGACTTATTTTTATCTGTGTCCTCTCTGGAGAAGCAAAAAACTGATGCAGTTTGCTTCCCAATGGTGAGGCTGAGTCAGTATTATGTCACTCAATCAGTCAAGCACTCTGACGTTTTATATCCTCGACACCATCGCCGTTTCAAGATTTCCTTGGTTAACCGAAGATGCTGACAGCTCTTTCTTTTTTGCTTCTAAAGCATTCCTGTCTCTGTTGCTCATCACTAAAATGTCAATCATTATTTGATTTGTGATGGAAAGTCTCTCTTTAAGTGATGCACACTCCAAATGTAGCTCTTACACTTTGTGCTTCATTTCACTTTTTCAGCCAATCAATTGACAGCTTATCTATCGTACACATTTTAAATCTTGGTGATGATCTTGCACTTCTATTTGTCATTTTATCCCAGCTGAAGAGTCAGTACCTTCATATTGCTTTCCCTTTTAATGGAGTAATGTTTCTAAAAGGATCAATTATCTTTATTCAAATGATACTGTAAATATCCTTTAGCTTTGTCTTATGTTTTATTTTTCAAGAACCCTCTGCCAGTTTTTAAGAAACTGGTGTCCAGTGATAATGTATTTAACTAAAACAAAGAAACAAATTGATCCCAATAACAACTAATGCCTGTAAACACTTGGACATTATACTGTTTTCTTTTTTCCCTGATGGGAATAACTCTATATAAAACATATACTTTGTTCTTTTAGAAAGGTTGGCACCTTCAGAAACATGAGATCATAATTAGTAATTATATTCAAATTTTATTTATTGTGTTTTACAAAAACCGGTGATCAAATTCTTCTTCTCCACAGGTGAGGGAGGCCGGATGATGGACTATAACCCTGATGCTTCAGACCGCAGGGCCACCCTACCTGGTACCTATGATCCCGTGGTGGAGCGAGAGCTCCGCACTTTGGGCTCTCGCCCTCCTGGGCCACATTTGGACCCCACAAACCCAGCCAGGCAAGCCTTTGGTGGGGGTCCCTCCGAGGGGGCCCTCCCTGTCCGTCACCTGGGTGTGGAACCGCTGATCCGAGCTTCTCACGCTAACCTGGCTCTGCCCGTGCAGGGGTCAGAGGAAAGTGTTTCTGTAGGCAGCGACTACTATGGGAGCATGTTCAGCCTCTACAGAGGGAGAACATTTTCAATGCCGTTATAGCACATGGCTTTTTAACCCAGGATTCCTCAAAAAAAAAAAACAAAATGACTGACCACAAACCCTAATTTGCAAAGCAAACTGATGCAAACTGCACAATAGTATATCCTTCTGCCATTTAAGTGGCAAAAATCTTTGTTACAAAAGCTCTCCATTTTCTTTCACTTTCATTTAATTTATTCCATATTTTCATAGTGTTCTTGTTATTATTTTCAGGTCACACTTTCCTTGGACTCATCTTGTTATTGTGTGGTTTAATTTAATCTAACGGTGTCAATAACTTAATGAACTATTTGTGTTGATATTGTTTGTATTTCTTATAACTTTTAGGGAGGACGCATTTGTGCAATTTGCTAGCTTAGATTATTCAGAGCTTCTGAAAACTGTGATTCTACTTTATACACACTGCATGTTTTCACGAACAGCCCCTCACTTTTGGATTAACACCACATTTTTATAAGTTTGCAGTGGCTTGCATGGGTTGCTTGCTTTATTCAAGCTGGTATTAGCATGAATGTTATCACAAATAAATAATCATGTGTCTCACAGTTTCTTTTTTAGGCATGAAGTTTTTGTAGAAGTTAAAGCAGGGGCACGTTTTCTGGCATTTTGTAAGAGTTCATGTTTTGAATGTGTATTCTCAGAGTTTCAACTTCATTTTGATTAAGTATTTTAATAAGTCACACATATGTGTGACAGCTTTTTTATTCTATATGTTTCACTTTCCATTTCGTTTTAAATTATCTGATGTGTTGCTAAAAAGATGAGACATAAAGAGCACAGACAAACACAAAGAACTCAATGAGGAATAAGAAAACATTGGACAAAACATAGAAATGGACTTTCATCTGCATCTTTACTGCTCCTCCAAACTTGTGCAAATGTGCTCATGCTCTAACATCAGACCTCCATTTCCACTCAATCCTCACTCCTCTAGGACTCAAACTGCTGAGGAATCACAGAGGCTGTCTTCCCGTCTACCCCTGTCTTCTCCTCAGCCACCTCTCAGCACAAATAAACACAACATCAATAACCCAAAACAAGAAGTGGATCAAACTAAACCTTCCGACCTTCAAACTTCTAAGAATGGTCAGTCATCTGGAGCTAACAGTATTATCATGACTCCCAAACTGGCTCGTGCAGGACCCAAGATCTTTGACAAGGTTCGGGCTTTTGAGGAACGAAGGGCAAGCGTGGATCTGCCAGGAGGCGCAGCTTCCTTTGGCTCAGATGACAGTGGAAGAAAGACAGGAGGCCCCGGGAAAGAGGAGGGACAAGTAATGCCGGGAACAGCCCAGAAGAGAGCAGCATTCCAGCAACGGGCCTCATCATTGGAAGACAAGACAAGCTACTCCCAGCGAGTCCAGAGCTATCAGAGTAAGTTTGCAGAAGAGCTCCAGAGGATCAAGAAACTTGTGGGGAAGCCAAGCTTGAAGAAGGCATATTCCACCGAGCAGCTGTCACAGAAAGACAGGTTGAACACAGGGAAAATAGAGCCCATTCCTCCCCAAGTGGTTAAAAAGTTGGAGGCAAGGGAACGAGCGCTGGAGGAAAGAAAAGCTGTGGGGAGGGAAGGGGACAGCATATCCCAGATTTCTCCACAGGCCCAAGGCAAAGGTCTGGGGAATCAAAGTAACAAACCTGAAAAGAATAAGATGACACAGACATTGGATGTCTCATCCCAAGAAAGCACAGGGAAAATCTCTGTTACCATGGAAACGGCACCAGTTCACCCGTTACCAGGACAACCATTGCCAACAGCCACAAGGAAAAGCCTTATCAGGTTTGAGGAATTTGTCATCATGCGTGAAATAATTTAACACTACTTAAAATCTTTTTTTTTCTCCATATATATTGTCAGTATTACACATCAATTTTCTTGTTTCTTCACACAGTGAAACCCCACAAAGCTCACTGAAAGCTGACAAAGACTCAGTTGTTGCCATCCCCCATAAATCATCTTTCTCTGGAGATCTGGGAAAGGATTCAAAGCAAGCTACCAAGATCAACATATCTGACCTTAGATCATCCAACCCAACAGGGAAGCGAGTATCCCCTGTAACTGTGAGGGAACCAGTGTCCCAGTATCCACCCAAACCCACCCGACTCACTCCGTCACCCACTCCTTCAGTTAGCCCACTCCTAAAAAAGAGGAGAGCCGAAGCAGGACGGATATCTCCCGCCTTGACAATGGGCATCCCTACAATCCTAGTGGAGGATGAACCTATGGAAACGGAAAATATCACAGAGAAGAGCAATAAGGGAAGCAAGACCGTGAGGAGGGAGGGTCGAATTCGTAAAAGCAAGAAAGGACGTTCAACTCAACCCAGGTCTCCAGAGGAAGGTAGAAATTTTACTAGCATTTCTGTAAAAGTCAAAATTAAGCCAAGATGGGCTTAATTTTCAGAGGTTGTGGGGAGTTGTTAGATAGGTCTCCCTGGTAATTCAGCACAGTGGTGGCTTTTCTACTGTCCAGGCCTGGATTAAAGACAGAAAATTACTGTCCTGTCTGGTCAAAAATTTGGTCACCCCCAACCATCACCAGTGTCACTGCTGAATTGTATTGATGTGGTTACAAATGTGTCCTGTTGCACATGTACTGACAACCAGCAGTGATGCCACTGGGTCCTAAAATATACTCGCTTATCTCACAGAAAGATAAGAAGTCAAACCAATGCAAGTCAGCAAAAGTCAATTTTCTGGCAGTATGGAGTTACTCCTAAATGTTACTGTACACCTATTGCTCAGAAGTGTCATGTAGGGAAGAGGATAAGATCACACATAAATATATATATATATAACGTGAGTCTCTTTATTTGCAGGGGGGTCATCTGATGACTCCTACATGTCTGCTGATGAGGAGCCAGCTGAGGGTCCAAAGTTTGAAAAGCCCCTAGAGGACACCACAGCACCCAGTGGCTCAGAGGTCACGCTGCAGTGCATTATCACTGGCAGCCCAGCCCCCACAGGTATGACACAGAACGCCCTGTTTTTTTTTCTGTTCATTGTTTCAGTTCAAAGTTTGAATTTAGCCTGTTTTCAGGTTGTAGTTTAAAAGGGTTATATGTAGAATTTTAAAAATAAAATCAGCAGCAGATAACTCCATGCAGCTTGGGCCTCATATTTAATTCTCATGTTGTGTTGAACACATGAGTCTTCAATGAAGCAAGCAATAATCTAGCTTTTCCTCCCTTGAATTAACCACATCCTCTGGTTGGAAGGAATTGCTAAAAGAACGATGACATCTATTCACCAGAACATGCAGAAAGAGGGTGAATATTTACAAATCTGTATAAAACAATGAGCCTTAGTCACTGCCGATCTTTTCAAAGTGCATCGAGCTATATCTGTTTTTGCTGTGGGAGTTGTTTTTTTTTTTCAAATTTTTTCTATAACTGTTTCTTTTTGTCTCCATTTGTAGTGACATGGAGGAAGAATAATGTCCAGATATGGAATGATGCCTTCCATGTGGTTAAAGTTGAGGGTGAGAAGCACAGTCTGGTGATAAAGGAGATGAGGCTTCACAACGCAGGGTCATACTGCGTCACAGCTGTCAACACAGCGGGCAGAGCATCCTGCAGCGCTACCCTCTACATCCAGTCAGGTGAGACCAGGCCACAGATGGAAGGACGTCCCAAGACAAAGACATACAGTGTTATAGTTACTAACTAAAATCATAACACAAATTTAAATGAAGAAAGAGATGATGTAATGACGTAAATTGATAGTGTCTTTGAAATACATGAACATGTTGACTCTCAGGAAAACTCTTTCATCCACTGCCAGCCATCCTTCGCCTGACATTCTGTCTTAATGACTACAAAGGCCCACTGGAGCTCAGCATCCCAGCTAGGTCTCCTGGCAGCGATAGTTGCCATGACAACCCATTAATTCTTGAAGGCACTGATCTCCCCCTGGTGTGAATTCAAAATGCAGACCTAGCCCATCACACAAAGGTCTCCTGAGGCTTAAAGGCAACCATGGCATTCAAAGTCAGGAGTAAACAAAATAAATTCTCTTTTTGGAAAAGGTTTCTGTTCAGAAGTATGTCTGCAGTGGAAGGGTGTTTATATTGTACGGCGTGCATGAAAAGCTTGTATCGCTCCCAGCAAGTATTGATTAACCTCATGTAAATGCAACTTGCTCTTCCACAGTTTTGTCAACAAATGTGAGCATGCACTCTGGTCCTGTCTCACCAGCAGCACGAGGGCCTCTCTTTCCATATTAGGCCAGCTGAGTCTGACTTGCAGGATTATTTTTAGCCAACCTCTTGTTCTCTTGGGTAATTGCTGTCTGCTTTATGTCCCTGCGTGAGATTACTGCTGCAGCCATGGAGTTTCTCAACACCCTAGATTTAGTACTATAGAGCTTGGAGATGAAGTTATTAAAATGTGGTGGGAGATTATGAGAGCAGATTTTTTTAGCCTGTCAAGACAAAAATAGAAGGAGAGATTGATTTATAGGCTTCACTAGACAAACCTCAATTGCCCCCCCTTTGTTTTTTATTTGTTTTGTTGTAGCATGTAAAAATCACCAAAAATTTCCATTTTCATCAATTATTTTGTGAAGTCTAGGATGTTAAAAAAAAAACATGGACACAGCAGTGTCCATGCAGAGGATGAAAAAACAAAGAGTTAGCCAACTCAGACTGTTCAGCAGTTGTGTAACAGTTGGCAGGTTTACATAAATACTCGCAGGAGTTATCCCCTGGTGCACAGATGCTTCTCAGAGAAGTGAGCCTAGGTAGGTTTTTTATACATACATACATACATATATATATATATATATACATATATATATATATATATATATTCTTCTAAATGTCAACAGTTTTGCAGCAGTATGCTCCTACAAAACTTACAACAATTTAGTATGGGTGTGTTTCTGTGTGGAAGGCATATCAAGATTGTTATTGTATTGCCATTCAAGTACAGATTTACAGTAAAGGTCTTCTATGCTTTGATTTATTTTAGCCACAGCTTCCACTTCCTTTGCTTTTTAGAAAGTCGAGTTGATTTCTAAGTCCACTCTGCTTCTGTTGTCTTCTTAAAAGAGTGTGTCTTTATCCAGTTGCAGTCAGCTGTCACAGCATTATCTGTTTTTTCCAGATATGTATGTTGAAAGATAAATAGAGAACGGCTACAAGAGGAATATAGAAAGTGTTTTATATTTCTCTATCCAGTGGTGAATTAGCTTAGGCTGCAGCAAATGCTACCAGGAGTGCAGACACTGTGTCTGCTCTGGAACTCATGGGAATAAGTGAGTGATTGGGTCAGGGATTTAGGGATTAATTCATTATCTGTTCAGCTGTGCACAAGTGGGAGGAGGGGGAGGGGGTACACATGTCTCATTCATCGCTAACTCACCACTTTAAGTTGCTAAAAGCTCATCTAGGCAAAGATGAGCATCATTTACAGAAAAGCAAGAAAGGCTGACAGATTGCTCTTATTGAAAAGCCTAATGAGCCACCCTGGTGCTGTGTAACCACATTTAAAATTTATAGTTAATCATTCAAATTAATATGTGTGGAAATCATTTAACTTTGTCATGAACTCAAAGGTGAATTATATACAGAGGCAATATGCTTAAAATATCATTACATTTATATTCAGTGCCACTCTGCTGATCTTCCAGAGCCCACCTGCATCCAGTGTAAGGAGCCAGCTGCATTACTGGAAGTCAGCAGTCCAATCCAGTCAGATGAGGAGTATCTGAGCCCAGAGGAGGCCATAGAGGTTGGAGTGTCATCTCTGAATAAAACTGTCCACTTGAAAGAGCCGCCTTCGTTTCAGGTAAAGTGAATAGAAGCATTATTTCAATCTGCATTTCAAATTGATTTTATGGAAAATTATGAATGCATACATGGCCAACAGGGCTCCACAGTGGTGTGGTAGTTAGCATCCCAGCTTTAGAGCAAGATGGTCACGTGAGTGATTGTTTGTCTCTGCAATGGACTGGCTACCTGTCCAGGGCATACCCTGCCTCTCACCTGCTAATTGCTGGGAAATGCTCTAAGCAGTATAGAAAATTCAATTTGTTTATAGAGCACTTTAAACACAACACTGTTGACCAAAGTGCTAAACAATAAAACAACAAATCATAAAACATGTATATCTAAAAATATTCTAAAACATAGGCCTGAAACATCATCAGTCAAGAAATTATAACAATAAAACCTTTAAAAACATAAAAGCATCACCTCAACTGGTGTTAAAAGCCAAAGAAAATAAGTGGGTTTTAAGAAGAATTTTAAAAACAAACAGAAAAGAGGCCTTTTTTATGTTTGAAGGCAACTGGTTCCACAGCTTTGGTGCTGGCACAGCAAAAGTTTGATCCCTTCTAAGTTTCAGCCTCGTCTTAGGAACAACCAGGAGCTGCTGGTCAGCAGACCTTAAAAGTTGTGAAGGAGTGTAGGGCTGAAGCAGGTCAGATAAATATGGTGTTGCCAGACTATTCGAGGATTTATATGTTAAAATAAGAACTTTAAAATGGACTCTAAAACCAACAGAAAGCCAATGAAGTGAAGCCAGAACAGGTGAGATGTGCTCCGACTTACAGGAGAGAGCAACTTGGCTAACCCCTACATAGAGCGCTACAATAATCCAAAGTTGTTGTTATAAAAGCATGAATGAGTCCCTCAAAATCCTTTTCTAACAAAACCAGCTTAATTTTGGCAAGCTACCTCAACTGACAGAAACTGGACTTGACCACATTATTAATCTGTTTGTCCAGTTTCAACTCAGAGTCAACCTTTACACCCAGACTCATAAACAATAGGCTTAACAAAGGTTGACAAAGAGTTCAGACATGCAGGGAGAGAAGTTGGGTTCGAACAAAATTACCTTAATCTTCCTTGCAATAAAACTCACGAAGTTGGAGTCCAGCCACTCCTTAATGTCCCTAAGGCACAGCAGAGCCTCCTCCTTAGTATTTTTATAATGGAGCATATATCTGGCAGTCATCTGCATAAAAATGAAATGAAATAATATATTTACGCAATATGGTGCCTATGGGAAGCAAATACAAAGTAAAAAGAAGAGGATCAAGAATTGAGCCTTGTGGCACCCCACAAGTAAGGTGGTCCGATGAAGCATAAAATCTCCAAGACCCACAGAGAAGCTTTTCTCAGATAAATAGGATTTGAACCAGCCCAGGGCAGAACCTTGTATGCCAACACAGTGCTCCACCGTGTCAAAAGCTGCCATCAAATCTTAAGGCATCAGAAAAACATTATCCCCTGAGTCTGTGGTAAGTAAGATGTCATTAAAAACTTTTAAAAGTGCAGTTTCACACTGTGATGGGTTTTAAAACCAGACTGGAAGACCTTAAAATTTTTGTTTCTATCTTAAAAGTCCTTTAGTTGGATAAAAACATTTTTTCTAAAATTTTGGAAAGAAAAGGAAGCCCAGATACTGGTCTAAAACTGGACTAAGCTGAGGGGTCCATTCCAGGTTTTTAATGAATGTTTTTATGATTGCAAGTGTACAATCATTAAGCACTACCCCAGAGGACAGACCACTGTTAATTACACTTAGTACAGGGCCAATCACAGAAAAACATCTTTAAAAGGACGAGAAGGCACAGCATCCATTAATGAGCCTAATGGTTTAAGCTTACCAATTATAACCTCTTAGACACTGTGGGACACCTTTTCAAACTGCTGAAATACAGCAGAACAATGGAAGCCCTCGATAGAGCAAGTGATGGGGGAGAGAAATGTGCCCTAATGATGTGAATATTTTCAATAAAAAAGTGCAAAAACTTCTCACAGACTGCTGAAGATGCTTCTGAACCATTCAGGACACTGTTTATGGTGTTAAAAAGCACACAAGGTTCTTTATATTTGACAGGATAATACCTGACAAATATTTAGTTTTAGCTGTTGTCACAGTCTTCTGATACTGATGCTAGCTGTCCTTCAAAATTTCAAAAGACACCTGCAGCTTGTCCCTCTTCCACTTTCGCTCAGCCCTTCAACACTTTTCAGGCTGCACGAGTAGCATCATTTAGCCATGGCTAAATATCTTAGATATCTTAAGCTTAACAGCTTAAGATATCTGATTTTTAACAGGTCGACCTTGTCCAAGACAGCTTGGCAAGTTGTGTGAAACTGAGACAGAAGCCACACAGTATCAAAACATACATTAAACCCGATGGATGGATGGATATAACATAACAGCATGTTGCAAGAAAGAAGGAAAGGGATTAATCTTTTTACTTTTCACATCATGGTTTTTAATTTCTCGTTGATTCTAGGAACTGTCGTCATGTAGCATGAGGGTATGGATTCCAGTTTGATTTGAGCAATTAATGTCACTTAAGTTATCAAAAGGTTTCATAAATTAGTCACATCCTTTGTAGGATAACATTCAACGGGTAGAGCTCTTTGGGAATGCAGTGCATGTATTTATTTATAGGCAACAAAATAAAGCCCAGGACAAAAACAACATCTTACCTAAAATAAAAAACAATCTGGGCCTGCTTTGTTTCCTCTGTCACTGAAGACATTTAATGTATGAAAAGAATTATAACGCTATCCAGTTTTATTAGACTAGCTGCAAGTTAAGATCTTGAGTCTTTCAGTAGGACAAAGACCTAAAGCACACATCTAACTCAAATATGGTCTGTTTCTAACAGCAGCGATGATTTCAAACCTCAATCTCATCGATTTGGGGTGGGACAGAGTGCGATTTGTTGTTCTAAAGCCAAATACTGTTAAATGTTAATCAATCAATATCTTTTTTTTCTACCACTTGGGTATGTAACCATGCTGTTTATCTTTAAAAGGTGGCACCATGTGACCAGGGAGTAACTGAAGGTCAAGATGTTGTTATATCAGTGAAAATCAAAGGACAGCCCAAACCCATGGTGTACTGGTAAGACTCCTTTTATTAAGTTTCTTTTTTCAAAGAAATAATCCATAAGACACATTTAGTTGTGATTTCAACCAAGGTCAGAGCCTGTCTCACACCGAGCTCTCTTCTAAACACCTGAGGATAAATGGTTGTGACAACCGCTTTATATTGACCTAGGCTGAAGGACAGAGTGGCACTGAAAACAGCCGGCCGCTTCATCGTACAACAGACTGAAGATGGTACCAGTGAAATGAGAATCGGCTTTGCTCAGAAGTCAGATGCCGGACTTTATGTTTGTAAGGCTGTGAACCAGTATGGAACCAAGCAGGCAGAGTGCAGAGTGGAGGTCAGAGGTGAGTGATCAAACACTCGATCAGAGGTGAGTAATCAAACACAGGTATATGTGAACATATTCTCACTGTGTCAATCAACAGCTGCAGCACAGACGGCGCTGAAAATCATCAGGGAGGTAAAAAATGTGGCAGTGAGGGCTGGAGAGTCGGCCCTGTTTGAGTGTCATATTACAGGACCTCCAGATGTTGATGTAGACTGGCTGTCCAATGGAAAGCTGATCCAGCCAGCACTGCTTAACTGCAAGATGCACTTTGATGGAAAGAGGTGAGTTTTCTACATTTTATAATATTGTAAATATGGTCATTTTCAAATGATTTATGACCTACAATAATTTGCTGTAACCCACTATTTCTTTAGGTGCCGTCTTATGCTAAACTCAGTGCATGAAGATGACAGTGGAACATACACCTGCAAGCTGAGCACTGCCAAAGGTGAGTCAAATCCCTGATGTTGTTCTTGAAGAGCAGTAAGTGCATACTTATACTTAAGTTAAAAGATTTATTATAGTTATAAAAAAGCTTATGAAAGCTGTATTACTAATGCACGAGTGTTTACAGAGGAGCTGACCTCAAGTGCAAACCTGAGAGTCAGTCCATCGAGAGAGCCTCTGTTCACTCGTAAACTGGACATCCTGGAAGTCATCGAAGGACGCACTGCACGGTTTGACTGTAAGGTGAGCGGATCACCTGCTCCACGAGTCACATGGATGCACTTTGGTAAGAACCTCCAGATAAAAACCCATTTCATCTTCAGAAAAAATGCTGTTTAAAATGTTTTTTCTTTCTTTTTTTTTCTTTTGTTTGTCACATTTTGTTAGAGACACGAGTCGAGGAGAGTGATAATGTTCGCATTCTTCAGGAGGGGGGTCGTCACTCACTTGTCATCACCCACGTTAGCAGCGACACAGAAGGCTTCTACACCGCAGTTGCTCAAAATATTCATGGAAAGTCTGAATGTACTGCTGAGCTCTACATGCAAGAACCCAGAGCTGCCATCTCCTCTCACATGTAAGCAAAGTCATCATATGGAAAGCAGCTATATTTGTCATTGTGCCATTTATAAGAACAATGTTTTACATACAACTCGATTACAAAAAAAGCTGGGATGATGTGCAAAGATATGAATTTAAAACTAAAGGCAGTAATTTACAATTGACATACACCAATATTTTATTTGCAGCAGGCCATAAAAAAGTGTGACACTTTTAGGACCAAGTTTACCGCTATGTAGCATCCTCTCTTCTTTTATCAACAGTCTGTAAATGTCTAAGAACTGAGGAAACCAGCCACTTAAGAGAGGAATGTTGTCCCATGTTTGTCTGATGCAGGAATCAAGCTCCTCAACACGTCCGGGTCTTCTATATTGTAATTTGTGATGAAGCAAATGTTTAATGTTGGTCACAGTTCTGGACTGCAGACATATCAGTCAATCTGTTTCATTTTTATATCTTCCTATTAAAGGAAAAACGCTACATCCTCCACATTTTCACACTATAGCCAGTTTAAAATCAATTAGCAGCCTTGCTAGCTTGTTCAGATTAAACTGGATCATGTAGCTGTAGCTTAGTCTGTGCTAAGTAACTTAGATACTGAGACACTTTTTGAGAATGTTTATAATTTATTTCAGCTACAATTTGAAAAATCTTGCCTTTCTGAAATGTTATGGGACTACACATTATCTCAGATAGGCAAGATTTAGTAACTCACTGAAACCTAAATATGACATGGGATTTCTCACAATAGTTTAAACTAATCTAGCGCTACCATATAACTAGATTAGCACTGCTATGTAGCTTTGAGCTAACATTAGTGTATCCTTATGTCCTAATATCCTAATATAGCGTTAGTAGTTGTTCTTGCACAGGGACAAATCTCTTCTAATTGAGAAATTTGCGGCCAAACGTCAGTATTTTTAAAGAATGACCATTAGGAAACCAGTTTATATAAAACTGGTAATCTATGCGTGTCTGGAAAGACGTTTATGTCAGACTCTTACAGTGGCCTGTCAATCTTCTGAAGTGACACCTACAGTCGGATTTTAGAGCTGGCCAGTGCCATCGTGGCCACCCATCTAGCTCTACCCCTATGTCTAAGTAGAAATCATGCTATTGTAATAGATGCAGCTAAAATATGCAAGTCCTTGGCAAAAGGTCTGAAACAGAAATCTTTTAAAACTTGTTTATTCTTTTCAATATTATTAATGCTTTTACATATTGAAAGTTCTATAATGCACTTCCATATCATCAAAGATGCAGGCTGGGCACTGATAACAAGCTGGATGGCCCCTCCCTTTATTTGTCTGGAGGCATCCATGATTTCCATAAGGAATTTGTCTGAAATTAGTCTGATCACTGAACATTTCTTCTTTTTTTTTTTTAAAAGAGCTTTGGTTCAGAGACGATGGCAGTATTTTTAGATCATTTATCGTCATGTGGCTTTTTTACATGATGGAGCTTTAACCTGCATTTGTTGATGTCACCATGCTCACCGACAGTGATTTCTGGAAGCATTCCAGCGCACAGAACCATGCTTGTTTTTAATGCACATGAGGATCTGATGATCATGAACATTCATTTCTAAAATGCCTCTAGATCAGGGGTCTGCAACCTTTACAATCCAAAGAGACATTTTTCCTTCAGCCCAGCTAAATAAAACTTGTTTAGAGCCGCAAATGTTACGAGACCTTTTGAAAAAAGGCAAAATGTTTAAAAGATCATTTTTGATAAATATCTATTAAATGAAATTTGTTTTTTTTTTAGAAAAACCACATTTTATTTTAGTTTTTTAGAATTTAAAAACCTAAAACTTAAAAAGAGGTTAGACATAATTTCTTCTAATGAATATTTGTGGAAAAGTATGTAATAATATATAAATATATATATATTCAATGCAATTATTCCTTGAAAAGAAACAAAAAAATAGCTAAAAACCTGAATTTGTTATTATATCTATATATAAATACATTAGTTAGTTCTTTAGGATTTTTAGCCATGTATAAGGAGCCATTGTGGAAGGTCCGGAGAGCCACTTGCAGCTCTGGAGCCGCAGGTTGCAGACCCCTGCTCTAGATACTCTTTTCATGATATTTTACAGTCTACATCAGGCGTGTCAAACTCTGGTCCTAGAGGGCCACAATCCAGTAGGTTTTAAATCTTCCCCTGCTCCAACCCACCAAACAGAAATTCCTGGGTTGTTGTGCAAAGGTTGACAAGAAGCCATGGAGCAGGGAAATAACTAAAACCTGCAGGAAAGCGGCCCTCGATAACCAGAGTTTGACACCCATGGTCTACACCTGGGATCACCACCTCTGAACCTCTTGATAAAGGGTCCTGCAGGTTTTCAATATGTCCATACTGCAGCAAACCAGACTCAAACAATGGGTCATTAAGAAGCTGGTGCAGACCTTGACAACAAGCTGTTGGAGAACTATTTAATTTGAACCAGGTGTGTTGCAGCAGGGATGCAGTGAAAACCTGCAGGACACTGGCTCAAGAGGTCCGGAGTTGGTGATCCCTGGTCTAGAAGATGGAAATTTACATTGAGGAACATGTTTCTCAAATTGCTCCACTATTTGTACTTCTGAAAGACTTTTGCAATCTTACCTAATTAGTTGCAACATGTTCCTGCAACTGCTTCTTTTTAGTAGCACTTACAATATATTACTTCCATTATTTGGTAGGTTTTCTATTTTCGATTAAATATTTTTTATGAGATTTGCAAATCATTGCATTCTGCTTTTATTATCATTTTTGCACTGCATTTCAGCTTTTTTTTTTTTTTTTTTTTTTATTTAGGTCATAGAAGGTAACATTTCTGCAGGAGTGAATGCATGTAATGAAATGAAGCATACTTATTTATCTTCATTGTTCCTGCAGGGCAAAGTTAGAGAAGATGCCATCCATCCCTGAGGAGCCTGAGATGCTGGAAAATGAAGTGGAGAGAAGGACTATGCCAGATTTCCTTAAACCTCTCGCTGATGTGGAAGTAATAGAAGGAAAGGAGACGGTGTTGAAATGCAAAGTGGCAGGTCTGCCCTATCCAACCATTGCCTGGTACCACAATGGCAAACGCATTGAGAGCAGTGAAGAACGCAAAATGACCCAGTGTAAGCAAAGTCACCAAACAAAGCAAAGCCTTTAATGGGGCAGGGAGATGGTGAGTAACTTGTGTGTGTGTTTTCCAGACAGGGATGTCCATAGTCTGGTCATTCGGAGCGCTTGTCATGCTCACGGAGGTGTCTACAAAGCTGTAATCTCCAACAAAGTGGGCAAAGCAGCCTGCTATGCTCATCTGTATGTCACAGGTAAGGATGCAGACTCACTGCTTGATGCTATAGTTGAAAAAGGAACAATTTCCTAATCTTGTGTTTACTTATTTGAAAATAGATATTGTTCCTGACCCCCCTGATGGTCCTCCAGTTATTGAGGCCATTACAGGAAAAACTATAAGCCTCAGCTGGAAAAGACCAAAGAGGCTTGACCCTTCATTAGGTGGGTTCTTTGCTGCATATTTCTCTGATATCTGTTTTATTCTTTGGTAAATGATATACTGCTCAGTTTCTTTAAGGAAAAAATACATCCTCAAGAATCTCAAGAGGGTTTTTATCAAAACAGGTTTAAATATAATTTGCATGAAACGTTTTCAGGGAATCAGTATTTATAACATGCACGACTTTGATGCTTTTCTTCTGGGACATCTTAAGGCCTCTTGGGATATCATGTCTTATCAGCACAGATTTGAAAATAAAACAACGTTCTTTTCTTCTTGCAGCTCCTTAAGCACCTTACTGTCTTTGGCTGTCATCCAGATTATGCATGTGTACTTGCAGATGCCAGCTCTTTGCTGTATTTGGTCCAGCAGCAGCCTCTGGGCTCTATCCAGTGGTCTGTTGTGGCATCTAACCTGAAGGAGACAAACTACACTGTCACCTCCTTGTCCAAGGGAGTTCGTTACGCTTTTAGAGTCCTAACATCTACTGGGAAGACACTAAGCAAACCATCACCCTCCACTGACCTGGTCCAGCTGCTGGACAGAGGTAGAGAGTCTACACAGAGCTTAGGCTCCCACTCACCCAAAATAATCCAAATGAGGAGATAGAATACACTTCCTACATGACTTTTTCACATCTTTTACTTCTTCAGGGCCGTATTTAAGGAAAGCACCAGTTATTTTGGACAAACCAGACATTGTCTATGTGGTTGAGAATCAGCCTGCGAGCATCACCATCACGCTGAACCACGTGCATGCAGCTGTCACCTGGAAAAGGTCAGCTCTTGTGTTTAATTGTTTAGTTTCTTTTGCCAAAAGAATACACAGGATTAGAATAATTATCTTCAAGGATTCTTTTAAAACACAGATATATTTACAAATGACCAACCTGATATTTAAAAAGAAGTTTTGCAAGTTTCTTTAAACTTAAGTAAGTCCAAGCTTTGGTTAAATATTTTAAATATTTAAAAGTTTTTTATGCATTTTTTTAAAATGTATTCTAAAACAGAAATGAACATTGCTAAGTTGATTAGTTATGTAACAGCTAAAGCACAGATGCAGTGTGTTATCACACATATTATGTAGGGGGAACAAATTCCTACAGAAGAAATCTCTGAGCAGCCAGAGCCTTGCTACTTTTTATGTTTTTCTCTTCATCAGAGGGCTGTTTATACAAATTGGAACAGAACTTGTTAATATACTTGCAGTATCCCAGCCTCTACAGATAATGAGTTTAGATCTAGAGACACGGGGCTAAGAAGCACTGCTGTGCAGTGGTTTACGCTGCTTTGATTGAATTTAACATCTTTCGTTCAAGCATATGTTCCCTGTGGAGCAATGCTGTTTGTTGGTCTTCATCTGCAGGGTGTTCAAGATTCTCTTTGTTAAATATAAAGTTTCTCAGTCAGAATTAAATGCTCTATGTGCAAGTATTGTTTATTGAAACTGTAAAGAATATGTATCCTTGATTGAATTTACTGTGAATGACTGTAGAGGTCTGAATTCCTAGTTTCTAGCTCCATCATGTTTTGTTACTGTTATCCCCAGGAGGGGTGTGGTTTTGGTCAACAGACCAGGAACACTTGAGATGAGCATGCCAGATGATGATCAACACACTCTGAAGCTACAGCGGGTTAGGAGCACTGACGTTGGCCAGCTGGTGGTCACGGCCTGCAACCAGTTTGGCAGCGACCTCTGTACACTTCAGCTTGCAATGGCAGGTCAGTTCAGGCAGAACATTACAGGATAAATTTAGCATTTTACAGAGAATTTAAAGAGCTTACTATTTACTACAGGCAGCAGTATCTATGGAAACAAGACAAGCTGCTTGTGATTTAATATGTTAAGCCACTTCTCATTTAAATGACCATAAACTTTAAAATAACTTCTCCAAAAATTACTTAAGTGTTTTGAAATTAATCAAGTGCTGCTATTTTAACTTAAATGATTAAAGTATCCCCATGCAGCTTCTTTATTAGTTTAGAAGCTGAAACTGAGAATACATCCATGACTAAAGTTCATCAGTTATATTTTGTTAGTGGAAACCATGATAGTATGGCAGTTATTACTATCATCTAATCCAGATTGTTTTTTTTAATCATCATAAATATTTTACCTTTTAGTTGCTCCTAAGTTTGAAAGTATCATGGAGGATGTGGATGTGACTGTTGGGGAAACATCACGTCTGGCTGTTGTGGTTGAAGGGAAGCCAGATCCAGATATTCTGTGGTATAAGGTATTATCTCCAATACTATGGCATAATCTTTACCCAAGTTTTTAAACAGCAGTAAGCTCAGGGGGTTTTGTTGCTCTGTTGCAGGATGACATTCTTCTCTCTGAGAGCAGCCACTTCACATTTGTGTACGATGATCCTGAGTATTCCCTCGTCATCCTTAATGCTCAACCGGAACACTCTGGTGTGTACACGTGCACTGTAAAGAATCTGGCCGGGTCCAACTCCTGCAAGGCTGAGCTCACAGTTCACACAGGTTTGCAGTAAAACATCAACAGTGCTGCATGCACAAACGTCTGCATGCAGACAGATTCAGTCCAGTTTAAGAGATTCTGTGAAAGACAAAAATAAGAGAAGTTTGGAGAAGTAGCATCTTTTTAGGATGTTTTCTAAATGAATTTACCATTTAATTTACTCTGTTATTAAACATACTGGTAGGAACTAGTTGTTATTGAATATTACACTTAAAATCTGCAACATATGGGCAAGACCACAAGGTGTTTTGAAACTACAGTATGAAACCATCTGTCACTATACTGGCACACATCTACAGCCAAACACACACACACACACAAAGTAAAATAAAAAATGCCTGTGCTCCCTTTAGAGCAAAAAGAAGCAGCAGAGCCAATGGAGGACGAGGGGACCATTCTGAGGAAGATGAGGCGTTTGACAGATTATTATGATATCCACAAAGAGATTGGGAGGTGAGTGCGTATGTGCCGCCAGACACATTCAAGCTGCCTCATATCGCTCAGTCGCAGCAAGGACACTGATGCTTGTGGCTGTTTGAGCACTCAGGGTCGGGCTGTGGGAGGAGATGGCGTGGGAGGAGGTGGGAGGGGTTGCACCTGCTTAACAACAGCAGACAGAAACAAGAGATGAGTCACCAGCCTGAGTGGAGTGAATGCATTAGCCGACGGATGATTTGTTTTCGTCCATCTCGTCGGAGACGGGCATTGAGCCACTGAAATGGGAAAATGGAAAATGACAAAATCTGTTTTCCAACGAATGAAAGAGATGACAAAATTGAAATGAAATTCGGGTTGTTTTTACCTCTACATACCATAGAAAAAAAGCTCAATGAAAATGAATAGTGTAATTTGCTCTGCAAAAAATAAATACTTTATTTGATTTATTTGATTGTGTAGGATTAACAACTGTCTGTAAACATCTGGGAGGTTTTCTATATCAGACCTCTGGTGTGTTTTTATCCAATGGATAAGGTATATTCTTTTTTTGTTTCCTAAGAACTTAGGAAACAATTGCAATTTTTTTTTGGTCTTGAAGCTTCAACTTTCGATTAACATGTATACCCCATGGTGTTTATATGTCCTTTTTCAGATTTGTAGACTTGACTAATGAAACTGAGCGTTATTGAGCATTAATAGGACTTCTGATACCATCTACTCTATGGAAAACACTTCATAGCTTATGTAAGTCATCAAAGAAAGTATGAAAGAGAAAATTAAAATAATTTATGTAAAGAATATATTCACCAAACCCAATTGTCTATAAGTAATGCCTTTTACTACAATCAGAGCTTGATGTACTAACAGCAAATCATACTTAAAAACTTACTAAATCCAGAGGTACCAATTTTTACGGGATCAGGGAAGACCTGCAGGACAGTGGCCCTCGAGGACCTGGGTTGGTGATCCCTGCTGTAGATGGTTTAGTCCGGCTTTAGTAGTTTCGCCACTACAGACCTGCATCAAAACCATCTACTGCGCCACATCTCTTTTCCTTTGTCTATTTTTTTTTTTTTCTTAAATCTTTGACCAGATTCCAGATGACAGACTGGTGACTCTAAGCAGTTACAGATGTAAAAGACTTTTGATAGTCAAGCATGAATACACAGTAGTTGTGTGTTGACTCCCACTGTGCAGCCTCATTAAACCACTTTGTATGCGTTTGAAAATCATTTTTAATAGATACTCTCCCTTTAGGATTTTATAAGCCCTTCCTCCTTAGCCAGCAAACAAAAAATTTACTTGACTAAGTGGACTTTATTTTAAAAAAACTTATTATTGGATATAGTATTGTAATATTTTAATTAAATAGAAAAGAACAATGATTGAATGTGAAACTAATAATGTCTTTGCTGTGTGACTGCTGGTGCAGGGGGGCCTTCTCCTATGTGAAGAGGGTGACCATCAAGAAGGGAAAGACTGAATTTGCATCCAAATTTATTTATGCTCGGGGAAAAAGGAAAGCCTTGGCCCTCAGGGAGATGGATCTGCTATCTGAGCTGGAGAATGAGAGGATTCTCTATTTTCATGATGCTTTTGAGAAGAAGAACATAGTGGTGCTCATCACAGAGTTGTATCCTTTACCTCCACTTTTCCACTACATCCATATATTCTTTTTATGTTTTAAGATGTTATTTTAAAGTCAAAAAGGTTACGTTTGATCTTCAGTTTTGCCACATTCCTATCGGCTTCATTGTAAAACAAAATGTATCCAAACCATTGATCCTAATGTTGACTGCAGCCCCCTGGAGACATGAATTAAGTACCCCAGCTTTTACTCTCTGACTCATTGCTACTGAGTGGCATCAGCAAGCAGTGGGATGTGTGGGAGTTTTTCTTATTTATAATTCATTTTTCATGCACCTACCACTTGGATTATGCAGTCAAGTTGCATCTCTGTGGGATTTCTTTTTTCTTAACTGTTGTGTGAAGATGTCACGAGGAGCTGCTGGAGAGAATGGCCAAGAAAACAACAGTCATGGAGCTGGAGGTTTGTGTGCTTCTACTGACCGCACTGCGCTGGCATTATGTAACATGACTTGATAGTTTATCCACTTATAATTTACTTTGCAGATCCGCAGTGGAATTCAGCAGATTTTGGAGGGTCTACGCTATCTTCACCAAAAAAGTATTGCTCACCTTGATATAAAGGTATTACTGCATCCTAACAGTTTTTTTTACTGTTGGAATGTTTTAGAAGTACCAAGCATTGTTGTTTTTGTCTGTACCTCCTTCCAGCCTGAAAACATTTTAATGGCAAGTCCAGGAAGTGACCATATCCGTATTTGTGACTTTGGAAATGCTGTAAAAATGGAGCCTTCAGAGGAGTACTACTGCAAATATGGCACCCCAGAATATGTTGCACCAGAGATTGTTAACCAAACCCCCGTTTCCACAGCAACAGACATCTGGTAAGCCACCTGTCTCCTAGCATGGAGAAATGACTCCACACTGCAGGCACTGCTGTGTTTCTGGCAACTAATCAAATCTCCATTTTGAGTGATTTCATGTTATTCCTGAGACTCCACTATTTATCTGTCATGTTCTTCCACAGGCCTGTTGGGGTCATAACTTACCTCTGGTATGTTATATAATTTAGATATATTTTGACAAAACTGAAGAAGCACTAACATTTCACAATAAATAATTCATTATTTCTTTGCTAATTTGTGTTCCAGCCTAACTGGGGTGTCTCCTTTTGCTGGGGAGAATGACAGAGCCACTGCCCTCAACATACGAAACTACAATGTGGCTTTTGAAGAGAGCATGTTTTCTGACTTCTGCAAAGAAGCAAAGGGATTTGTCATCAAGCTTTTAGTGGTGGACAGACTGTAAGTATCTTAATGACTTATGTAACATAATAATACACATTTAGTTTGACCAAGTATAATTCCCAGCAGAGCTTAAGTGAGCCTGAACTTTTAAATGAATCATTAGTGCATTATTTCCCCTCTTATAGGAGGCCAAGCGCCATTGAATGCCTTCGTCATCCTTGGTTCAAGGTGAGCATTTCTTTAGAAAATGTACCTGCTGGCCTTAAACCTTCATCATTTATATTTGCTCTTAGCTTAATGACATTCTCCCTGTTTGTTTCACAGTCACCAACAAATAAAAGCATCAGCACAGCTATGATGAAGCAGGTTCTTTCCAGAAGGCGATGGCAGGTAAGTAGTGACAGATGGAGGCATATGAAGACCTCAAAGTTTGGCCTGAAATGAGTAAATAATTAATAGAATACAGTTTTCTAATCAGAATCGATCAGATTAAACAAAATCTACCTGCATGAAATTATTACAGCTTTATTTATATAAAATCTGGAGATGAAATAATCATGTGTAATTCCTTTTCAGCGTTCACTTATCAGCTATAAATCCAAAATGGTGATGCGGTCCATTCCAGAGCTGCTGAATGACTCATCCAATCACGTCTCCATTGCCGTGGCTCGGCATTTAAAAGAAGGTTCCCCACCACCCTCTTCCTCCTCAGACTCAGATGCAGATGTAGATGAACTTCCCTTCATCCCTATGCCACTGTCCATGGTCTTCTCTGGCTCTAGGGTCTCCCTCAATGAGATCACAGGTGAAGAAGAAGTCAAGCGGCTGGGTGTTGTTGCTGAAGGAGTACCGAAAAATAATAGCATGAGTATGGCAGACGCTAGAGGAGGGGAGGGCAAAGAAATGAAAGATGAAGAGGAAACCCCAAATGAGGAAAGAAAGGGAAAACGAGGGGCTCTTAAGAAAGGCTCAAGTGTGGAGACTGATGAATCCCAAACAAAAGCCAGGCGAGCTACCATGAGGAGGGGTAGCTCTGCTGATTCAGCTCTGCTTCTCCATATTGACCCAGAAGATAGAAATGCAGCTGGGGAATCAGAGGGAAGTAACAAGACCCTGAAAAAGGCAGTTTCTATGGAACTACCTAATCGCAGCCCAAGCCCTGGGGCTGCAAAGTTAAGCCAGGAGGATTATGCCCTAAAACTGGAACTGATGAGACAGCGGCTGCTCAGGGGAGGAAACGTAGATAAAAAGATGAGCGGCCTTCGAGGGCCATTGTTTGAAACACTTGGCATTGATGATGAGAGGCAGACGGGGTTTCTTGATCGGAATTTGAGGATATCCCGAACAGGGCCATCAACGCTCACCAGGGCAGCATCTTCTGACAGTCCTGGAGAGGACACGCCAAAGACCAAAGTTTTCCGAAAAAGTGTTTCCTTCACTCAGGGTGATTCTGAGCCCATGCCCCTGCACCGCAGGTTTGGAGCCCCCTTAGAGATTCCATCTGTGGGCAATGCTAGCACAGATGGGAAGACTCTCCAGGAGGCAACTTCAGTGTCTGCATTGACTGAACTGGCAACACCGGAGTCCACATCTGAGTCTCCTAGAGACAGAACGTCCTTTCTATTCCCACCTCCTGGAAAACTGGACCAACAACAGAACCAGAACAATGTGAAAGAAAATGAGTATCTGGATGTTATAACAGGGAAAAGGACCAAAACTCAGTTAGAAAAGGGAGATAAAGCAGAAAATGAGTCTCGATCACCCTCTGTTATTACACCTATAATTGTAATAGAGGAGGATGATGAAGAGGATGAGAGCAAAGCCAATCAGGTTTTAGATAAAAATGAAAAGGAAACACAAGGAGATGAGAAATCACCACAGAGTAATAAACAATCATTTGCATATGAAGGAATCAGTCAAGCAGCACCATCTCAGAAATCTGCCACGGTCCAATCCAAAGACCTTGCTGCTAGAGCCCAGCCAAGTGATTCAAAGTCTCCTGAGACATCTGCTTCACCTGAGCATCCAGCAGTTTTTGCCAAAATAGCAACTGGTTCTGTTTCCTCTTCATCAAACCCTGACGCTCCCACCACCCCTCGCCAGCCTGTGCTCAGAACAGACATCAAAGACATTGACTCAGAGGAGGTCTTTGAAGCCAGGTTTAAGAAACGGGAGTCATCTTTGACCCGTGGCCTTCGCAAATTGACCAGAAACAAATCGGAGGAAAAATCTCCTGTATTAAGCCGCAAGGCAGTTGAAGGGGGTGAGGAGATTTACAGACCAGGTCCAAGGGGAGCACCACTTGAAATGGTATCTAAAGAACTACCACAGAAATCCAAATCTGTTCAAGACTTAAGAGAAGTAGATCAGGACACAGGCCTTGGTCTAATTGGGAGGTTGTCCTTGCGAGGTAAGCGGTCGACATCCACAGAGAAGAAGAGTGAGAAAACAAAGGAGGAAAAGCTAGCAAATGTGCAGGAAACTGCTGTGAATAAGAGAGTTTCGTGGGCTATTGGACGCAGCAAGTCTCTGGATACAAAGGAGCTGAACAGTGCTGGGGCACAGAGGCAGCCGGATGAGCGAGAGCAAAGAAAAGCTGAGGAGTCATCGGTTTCTGCTATGAGGCGCAAGTTCGAATCCAAAGTGGCGGGAATCTCTGCCAAAATAAGGACTCAGTCAGAGGAGAGGAAGGCTAAAGAAACTGGAGGGAGCCAGAAAGAGCTGGCTCAGAAGGATATAAATAAGGTTTCGGAGTCTCCTGTGCTGGCAATGCGGCAAAAGTTTGAGAACAAAGTGGCAGGAATATCCACGAAAATCCGCAGCCAGTCAGAGGAAAGAAAAGGAGACGCAGAGAGCAAGAGCACGCCGCTGTTTGCTCGCCACCGCCATTCCCAGTCTGAGGGTCGTGGAATTGGACTGGGCATCCCTGAAAATCAGTTAGCAAAACAAGCTGGCGCAGCTGCATCCAAGGAGTCTGTTGAATCCACGTCAAGCATCCATTCCGAAAAAGCCTCAGAGAATGACAGACGATCGCGGTGGGACAGGTGGGGCTTAACGAGGGGTAAAAGAGACAAAACCCCTTCACAATCTGATTTGCCCTCAACTGTCCCTAAAGAAGAAGGCCCGACAGGCCAACAGTTTAACCGCTCAGCTTCAGATTTTGCTCCAGTTTTTCACATCAAACTGAAAGACCATGTCTTATTAGAGGGGGAAGCTGTCACTCTCAGCTGCCTTCCAGCTGGGAGTCCACATCCAGAAATAGCATGGATGAAAGGTATCCTCAATGTAGCCATGACAGATTTGTAAAACTTATTCAAACACTGCTGCTAAATACCTTACATTTCTCTGTTTTAGATCGGAAACCGTTGGAAGTAACAGATGACAGGATCAACCTGATCTCCCACCCAGATGGCAGGCAGCTTCTTACAATCCAAAAATGCATCCACAGGGACGCTGGTGTTTATGAATGCATAGCTACCAATCCCATAGCGACAATCACTACCTCCTGTACACTCTCTATAGCTTGTAAGTAGCTTGTTTTAACCACAGCAATGTCAGTACTATTTTGTAGTTAATTTGTGTTGTGGAGTGAAGAAAATGGGAATAGGGGACTTTTTACTGTGCTGCAAATACACTGAGTTTTCCCCTCAGAGGAGCAGCTGCTCATTTGCCTTTCAAAGACGTACAGTAATTTCCCTCAAATCACATTTTACATTATTGAATTTTAATTGCACTGAGAATGGCGTGAATATAAATGCAGTTAAAATGAATATTAACACAAACAGATTAGCTTTACAGCAGATTAACTTAATGGATTTTTGGCTTTTCACATATTCATCATATAATAAGAACAAATGATGTTTTTTGCAATTGTGTTGCTAATTGAAATCAGCTGTGACAGTTCTGATCAAATATTCAGTCATGCTGTTGCACCAAGTCTATAATGAGAGCAGCAGTGTGTAGAGTCTGTCAAGGCTAAGTTTTTATACTTTGATGCTGATTGTAAATGAACTCCCTGTTATGGTTTTACACATGTAGCCTTACTTATATCCAGTTATCTACCCCTTTATAATTAGAGTAAATCTGGGAAAAACAGTGACCTCATCTGAAGTATCGGCTTCTTTGTTGTGGTGTGTCCCAATATAATGTAAAATTAATTTAAAAATTAAAGAGCCACATCAGTTTAAACTTGTATTTTCATAGAGATGATTTCACTCTTTTACTGCTAAAAAAAAGTATAGACAATATCTGAGATATGAAGCTAAAAAGAACAAAAAAATCCAATGATTCACACAACCAACAGCAAAGGCCGTAAAGCTTTGCATGCAGTTTCTTAAAAGCATAATTATAAAAATATATAAATATAATGAATTAAGTAGAGACTTTGTTTTTGTCTTTTAGCAACAAACAAAACCATAATTTTATCCAACTTTTTGTGGCTTTTTTTTTGATGATGTCTCACCTTCTTTCTAATTTGTTCTTACCCATTTTGCTACTCAAGGTGTCCCAAAACAACCTGGAACTCCTGAAGTAGCTCAGACTTACAACAACACAGCCCTGGTGCTGTGGAAGCCAGCGGACACGAAATCTCCATGCAGCTACACTCTGGAGAGAAAAGCAGAAGGTGAGAGAGTCAGAAAAAGAGAGATGTTTCATTCTTTTGTGAACTGTAGTCATTTTTAAACTACATTTGTTTTGTCTAATACTGCCACGATCCTTGTCATGAGGGACGAGGGAGTAGATTATGTCACTGCCTTATGTTTTAATTTAGGTTGCTTTCACCATGTCTGCAAAGGAAATGAGATATAGTCGTTTTTCAGCAGACAAACTGAGCCTTGACTCCACTTGCACCTTTGTGCACAAATGACTGGCTTATGAGTTTGCCAACATGGCCATCTTGTGTTTCTTTGGTGAACTGCAAGAAGTTTAGATTCAAAGAGGAGAACAAAGAAAATCAGGGTTTATTTTTATCTTTTTATTTTATTCACTCATTTTCTTTTCAAAGGGCTTTTTGTGACATGCTTTATGCCTTCATTCTTCTGCAGGTGATTCTAACTGGGTCACTGTATGTACTGGAGCTGTGGATTGTTACTGCAATGTCACTGACCTGCCACCAGGTGGCACCTTCAAGTTCAGAGTCTGCTGTGTCAACAAGGCCGGACAGGGACCGTACAGCAACTGCTCTGCTCCAGCCAACCTGGACTCAACAGGTAACATATGAACAAGTAACAGGTATGAATAAAGAGACCCACCTGCACAGGGTCACAAAAAGTCAAAGGCCCCTTGATATAATACTTACCAGAAAGAAACAAACATAAAAAAATAAACACAAATGAGAGTTGGTTGAGACATGAGCATAAAGTTACAAAAAGATCCCAAATGGCTTCAAAGAAATGTAAAAAATATCAAAACAAATCACCCAATCAAAATAATCTCAGAGAATGGCCATGAATAGATGCAAATGGACTAATGTAACACAAGCAAATATGCAGAGAAGCTAAATTAATATAAAAAGATGCCTAGAGAAGTAATAAATGTAACACAAAACCAGCAGATGTGTTGAACAACCCAAATTTGCCCAGAAAGGACTGATAAGCACATGAATAACAAGAGACTAAATGATCAGACATGGAAGGAAATGCAATGAAATGCAAAATGACCAAAACATGACACAGAATGTGCCGATGCTTTCTTTGACGACGTCAAAAACAACTACAAAGAAAAACAAAATGATCAAAATGTTACAAAATTCATAAAAAGTTGAACAATGACATGAAAGTCATTCAAAAATAACCTCAAAAAGGCATAAAATTACATAAAAAAAAGACATAAAATGTGACACAAAACACAAAGTAATGCCAAACAGATCTAATAAAAAAAGGAAAAATAACAAATAGGATTATAAACACAAAGAAACATACAATAAATACTGAGTCACAAAACCAATTAGAGATTTTGTCAGCTTCTCTGCAATAAAACAAAAACATATGAAAATATATTCAAAGCTATATTTATAGGAATAGAAATTAAGCACTGCGAAGCATACTGAGAAAATCCTGAAAGTCTGTTATGTGTCACACAGCTGGAGGAGCTTCACCTGCCATAGCTGTTGTAAAGACGGACCAACCCCTTGAACCAGCCTCTCAGCTCAAACCGGTCCAGAACAATGCTGTCAGGACAGCAGTCTCCACCATCCCCTCCACCTCCCCTTCTCCAAAAGATGCAGTCCCCCAGGTTGCATTTTCTCCCCCATCTCCCAAAATGGCCATCATTCCCTCTCCTCCATCCAGCCCTGCAGGTGAAGACACTCAAACATCAAGCACCCCTTTTCCATCTTCTCTCACCGCCAAAGCCCCTCCATCCTTTGTCCTCCCCAAACCCCAGAGTCCAGTAAATGTGGTGACCCCTATGACTCAGTCCCCACCTGTATCACCCCCACTTGCTGTTGTAACCCCACCTCCAACGCCCACAAAGCCAGCAGTGGCTTCAGTTCCTACCTACATCCCTACAACCACAGCCACTGCAAGAGTGGCTCCGACTCCAGTGTCCTTTTCTCCACAAGTACTCCAGTCCTCCAGCCTCAGCCCCTTCGGAGAGGGAGCCAATACCCCCACCAGAGGCACCCCATCTGGACGCACCACACCCTCCACTGCTCTACGACAGGGAGTTCCACAGAAACCATACACCTTCCTCGATGAGAAAGCGAGGTAAGACAGATAAATAGGTGATTGGTTGACCTTATTTTTATTTTTTTATTAAGTTGTTGTTTAGATCTGAACTAATAGCTGGAAAGTTATGACACATCATCTCTTTAGTACATGTTTGAATTTATTTCTCTGCATCAAGTTACAGGATGAATTTTTTTGCCACTCAGGGGTCGATTTGGAGTGATTCGTGAGTGCAGAGAGAATGCAACAGGTAAAATCTACATGGCAAAGATCATACCCTACAGCCAGGAGAGCAAGCCGGAAGTGCTGAAGGAGTACGAGATCCTGAAGTCCCTTCACAACGAGAAGGTCATGGCTCTCCACGAGGCCTATGTTACGCCGCGTTACCTGGTGCTGGTGGCAGAGTACTGCACAGGCAAAGAGCTGCTGTACAGCCTCATAGACAGGTAGGATGCTGGACTTCACACTGAAGAACATGAAGTCAGGGTCAGCCTGTCTGGTGGGTTGAGCCTTCTGTCAATAAACCTGCTCATAATAAACTACTTTCAAATCAGAAGATGAACTGTGACTATAGACAGCTGCTGATTTGCTATTCATTAACTGAGGGAAAGCTGTCAACAATATCCTCTATTTTCACTCCCCAAAGGTTTCGTTACTCTGAGGATGATGTAGTAGGCTACCTGGTCCAGATTCTCCAGGCCGTCGAGTACCTCCACAGTCGCCGCATCCTCCATCTGGACCTTAAGCCTGACAACATCATGGTGACCAACCTCAACATTATCAAGATTGTGGACTTTGGCAGCGCTCAGAGTTTCAACCCCCTCAACCTGAAACTCCAGGACTCTGGAGCAGGAACACTGGAATACATGTGTAAGGAGAAGCAGGAGAAACTACATCCAGCATATTCCAGGAATTACAGCTACACTCTGAAGCCATTTTGTTACACATCACTGCAGTCTGAATTAAATTCGAGAGGTGTTAGGACTGGGGTAATGTGAGAGACTTTTTAAAGGGTTTATCTGTAAAAAACGCATAAAACATCTGGGAGATTAGCAGGTGAGACGTGGTTTGAATGTAGCAGCTAAACCTACAGAGCATTTACTGCAAGACATTGAACGTGTGTACTGGTAAGAATTATTGATTCATACTAAGATGTTGCTTTTCACTCATTGTGGATATTTTCTTAGACGTAGCAGTGATATTGCTACAAAAAACAGTCAAGGAGTTTCCTTTTATATGCAAAAAAAAACCTAAAAAAAGCCATTTTCATAATGTTCTGCATTCTGATTGCTGTGTAGATAGATGCTCCCCCCTCCCTTCATCCTGTTTCATGCTGTAATTGCAATAAATCTTCTGCAGTGAAGTACAACCATTGCAAAAAATTCACACATTCGACTCTAATACCTTATTGTTCTTTTTTATTTTGTTTTATTTCCCTTTTCTTGACAAGCTCCTGAGATGGTTAAGGGTGAAGTTGTAGGTCCTCCAGCTGATATTTGGACTATTGGAGTTGTCACCTACATCATGTAAGTTCATTTATTCATGTTTTTGCTGCTACTTTTACAATCTTTCCGCAAAAAAACACTGGAAATATTGGAGGTGTTTTTGGTTCAGTATGCTAACTTCAATGACATAAATGGGTTTCTTATTCTTTAAAATGTATTTCCTCACCCTTGTTTTCTTTTCTGTCTCTACCAGGCTTAGTGGTCGACTGCCCTTTGAAGATAAAGACCCTCAACAAGTTGAATCTAAAATCCTGATTGCGAAGTTTGACCCCACAAAACTGTATGCAAACGTGTCCCAAAGTGCTTCAGCTTTTCTCAAGAAGATGTTGAGCAGTTATCCATGGTAACTGCTAATCAACAAGCATAACTTGTTTTGGTTTGTTTGTTTTTTTTAAGAAAAATATATATGAAATTATGTATACTTGTGTGTTTTAAGGGCCCGCCCAACTACACGTGATTGCTTCACACACGCCTGGCTGCAGGACTCTTACCTGATGAAGCTCAGGAGGCAGACGCTCACCTTCACCTCGAGCCGACTCAAGGAGTTCCTGGTGGAACAGCAAAGCCGTCGCACCGAGAGCGCCACCAAGCATAAGGTTCTGCTGCGCACTTACCAGAGCTCACCCCGTACCCCAACAACCGGGACTCTGCCACATGTTTCCAACCCCAACTGAGACAAACGATGGAAATGCAGGACCAGGCGTTGAGTTTGTAGAGTCGGATCTTCCCAAAAGAAAGTGAAATACAAGTTGAACCACTGCTGCTCTGAGGTGCTGTTAAAAGCACTGAGGACGAGCAACAGAGCAACGGATATTGCTGAAATATCCAAAGGGAGCACACTTCAGAGTTATTTTGGGAAAATTTAAGATTCAGCACCAGAAAATTAAAAAAAACAGACTGCACCGATCATTGTGCTGACCAGATGAAGTTAAGCTTATAAGCCGGTACTCGGACACGAGATGTTCTTTGGTTTTCTTTTGATTGCACAGCCGCTCGGTCACATTGTGAATTCTGAAATTGCACATTGATATTTAATTTAGATCCTTTTCAGTCTCCACTCTGCACGATGAACCTGGAACATGTTCCCATCAGTAGTTCTTCTGCACTCAGTTTAATAGTTAACAACTCATGTGAATGTACCATTATTTAAGCTGCTAACTTATTTTTGCATTTACTAACATTTAAAACTCAAAACCAAAAATATTTCTTTTTCATTTTTTGGAAATTTGTTTACTTTTTCATGTTAATTTATTTGCATGCATGTGTGTGTGAGTGTGTGTGTGTGTGTATGAGCAGTTTTAAATCCACTCTTTAAATTAGTAGTGGGGGTAAATATCAACTAAGGAGAGTCTTTGTGATTGGTGTCAAGAGTCACATGGTGAACTATTTTCGGGTGTGATAGGAATTTGTTGTACAACCTCTTGTTCTGTGCTTAATCCTAAACTCTAAGACAACAATAAAGAGCCGTTCATAATGTAGATAATGTTTTTTTTTCTCAGAAATCACGCTGTAGTTTGTCAGTATTAAATTGGTTGGTCTGGTTGCTCAAGATCATGATCGTCCAGTGAGTGCCTCAATCAGGTTAACGTCCACAATGTTGATCTTCTAAATGTATGTCCATCAGTTTATAAAGCAGAAGTTTGGTTACAGTGCTTGGACATTAAAAGTAACTGAGTGTAAAGTCGTACATGCATTCAGTATTTACATAAAGTCTTTGTAATATTAGGATGTCTTGTGTATTGCTCTATCACCGTGTTCCTTTTATATGAATTTGGATGGTTGAAGATTTGTAAATGTACCAATTTGCGGTGTTTATATGTGTTGAATAAAGTTGAAAATGTTTTTATGAGATAGTATGTAATAAACTATTGATACAATTGGGAATACACTTGAGTGAAATGTTGATTTTGTTTTACTTGACACCTGCTCATAGTCCCTAAATTTCTCACATTCTGGGATATTTCAGATCAGGGATTTAAAGAAAGAAGTAAAAACAGCTAAAATATGTTCTTATAGAGGCTGCATAATGTTGCAAACAACATAACCTAGTGCAGGAACATTATATTTAAGATTTGTTTATTTCATTACCATGTTTTCTTGTGAAGGAGCATTTAAACACAGGTGAAAACAAAACGACTGAATATGTAAATCTCAGCCTCTGTTAGCAAATATATAAACTTTTTCATTGCATTATGTTTATAAAAAACCTAAACTATATTTATTCATCATCTTACATTTTATCTTCATTCTGTATACACTGAGGCATCACAGCCTTATCTAAAACATTAATATTTATAATTTATATCATTAAGTATAAATATGAGACGCTTTAAACAGTAAAAGCATTAATAAATAGAAGATTAGAACAAATACAATTTACAGCAAATCAACTAAAACCAGAGCAAAATCAAAAACTTATTAATTCCTTTGTTGTTGTTCATGTTATTGCAGGTTGCAGATGCACAGTAAGAAAAACTTTAAGATTAACAGATTAACAGCATCTGTGATTCAGTCACTGCAAAAAATTTTTATCACGACTCTTGTCGAATGATAACAGCCCTTTTTTTGTTTTGTGAATAAATAAAACCCTGACACAGAAACACATGTCACCTCACATGATTATGACAATCACAGCTAACATTAGCATCATAATCCAGTATGACTAGGAAATTTACCTCAGTTAACCACTTCTTTTTATCAAGCCACTGTTAGTTAATTTGATATTTAAGTTAGTTCATTAGTTACTACTAATGAATTAGGTAATAATAATAATAATAATAATAATAATAATTTCAGTGCTCATGATTATGAACTATGATGGTCCCTTTAAATTTACATCAATGTTCGCCCATAGACTGTTGCTCACATCTCTAAAATATGATCACCCTACAGATAAGGCGCCGCCACCAGAAAAGAGAGGTTGACACACTGGGCCCACACCATAGACTGTATATAAAAGATGGACGGAGCCTACATGAAGTTAGCTGTAGGTTTCTGAAGAGCAAAAGTGAAGCTCATTGGGTGGTTCCCCCAGTCGCCATCTTGGTAGCATCACACGAGTCCTTAGTCCTGGAAAATCCAAAAATGGGCAAAGAGGTGGAGCTGAGTGGGGGACTGTGATGGTGGGGTGGATGCTTGACAACCATAAAACTCTGAGCTGAATGTAGCTTAGAGCTAACTGAGCTAGAAACGGAAGCTAACCAGCTAACGGAGGTAGGCGGGCTAAAGCTAACGTACGCTGTTAGCCGGCTAAAAACTGCAGTTGCGCTGCACTCTCCCTTCTTTCCGTGAATATTAAATACCTATCAATCAAAAGGACATGCCCCTAATTATGCTGAATTTCAAGATTAAATAACATCCAAACGGATGAGTTAGAAAAAAATTTACCCCCCTCACAGATGCCATGAAGGTCAAATTGGCCTATATGTTCATTTCTGCTGTGAAGTTGACTTTTTAACATGGGAGTCTATGGGGATTTGCTCTGTTTTGGAGCCAGCCCCTAGTGGATGAGAGGTGAACTGCAATTGGCATAGGCTTCACATTTTACAGGTGGAGGTTTTCACTTGTGTTTGCCACTCTGGTTCCTTGTACTTAAACTGTAATTACACCCCCTACACCACCCACTGCCGAATTTGAAAATGTGGGGTGATCAGGGAGCGGAGAGTAGGCAGGTTGTGGCAGCTGCAGGAAGTGCTGCTGGAAGTTGCTGCTGCTATATGTGAGCTGCTGTCTGTCGCCAGATGAGGATCAGCAGGTAAAGAATAAAGTCTGGTGTTACTTTTACACCCCTCAAAACCACAAATCCATCCCATTGCAGGAATATTTAATCAGAAACTCTGAAAGAACAGAAGTCTGAAACTAGAAAATCTACACCATATAAGTTCACATCCCTTCAAATGCTTTGGTGGGCCTAGTTGTCTATCCCTGCATGGTATGACCCTTCCATCAGCATTTGGAGGGGGGCCTGTGTTTTTTTTTTTTTTTAATTTTTTGTGATAACTTCTCTATATCATGAAAAACATAACCTGGTTTACCCTGTAGATTGAGTTATATGCCATATTTTACCCACAAAATCCCGTTTTTAAAATAAATAAAAAAATACTAATTTTATCAACAGTATATGTGGTTTTAATTACAATTAAGTAATACTGTGACGTTTACAGCTCAAAAAACACATTTTTGGTGCTCTACCCCTTTAAAGATTGAGCAACAATCGGATGTAAACGTTACAGAGCAGAATGAATATGCATAGCTAAAACAGGGACTGCACTTGTGCGACGCTCCCTGGCTTAAGGCAGTTTCAAGGGGACCCAAACTGGGCGTTTCTTTACTGTTGCGCCTTATTTTTTTAAAAAAAGGAAAAAAACTTTTGCTCTTGAGTAACATTTTGCCCACAGTGGTCATTACACGACGACTGTAATTTACACTCACACACTGTACATGTGAACCATTTTCAAACACAGTACTTACAAGTGATCTCAAGCCACAGTTTAAGATCACTTTGCGAGCTGTCGTCGAAGCTGAAGTTATGTATCACTTTATTTTAACATTTTAATGATATAAAAACAAGATAAATCATTGTTCGAGTGACTGTACGTAACTGTATGTGGCAAAATGTGTTTCTTTATTCAGCTTTAAATAAGTTTAGTAGTCTAAAAGTGAACCCGGCGTAACTTTTGAACAACTTTGCTCAGACTGCTCTTTAGGGATCATCGTCAAATTTGTAGACACGTCGAGGCGGAGTGTTATATGCGACCGTTCCCTCCCTGCGCCACTTTAAGTGAAATGGGAAGCCTTGAAACCTCCATGTTTGTATCTTGAAATTGCAAGCGGAGTTGAGCACCATATTGAATCAAAGTTGCCAACTCCGTAACAAATGTTTTATAACTTCAAGTCTTCAAACGTTAGCGGATATCCGAGTGGACAACAAAACTCGAGGTGTAATGGACGCGCTGTAAGCGACTTGTTGCGGTGTTTTCCCGGCGCCTTTTAGTTTTGTTTTCACGTGAAGTTCATGCAGCACCGAGTCGGCGAACAATCCCGAACTTTAAAGTGTGAGGTCAGCACTCTGGACCAGATCTGGATCTGATGGACAATCCGTCCTCAATCATCACCCAAGTCAGCCGGGATGAAGAGGGGAGTAAAGCTGCAGGAGAAAGGGGTGAGACTCTTCATTTTTGTACGCTGCAGTAATGTTAGAAAAAGTTTTGCAGCTCTGCGATCAGACCCTAAAACTCACAGCCTACGCAGTAATCTGCTTACAACATTTTACAGTAGACACCGTGGCAGGAATATATTACATTTCTGTCTCCCCACGCAAGAAAAAAACAAAAACAAAAGCAAACAACAGCTCTGAAACTGGCAGATTTTAACTGTCAGTGATCATTGATGCGGCCCTTTGGCCTGTGATGAAACTGAAGGAAATGACGTTCAGGTCCTTGATTAGAACTAAACAGGCCAACTCACAAGTTTCTCATGGACCTGTCACAGACACAATTATTTACATACATATATAACAAGTTTTAATCAACTAGGGAGGATTTAAAGCAGTACTTTTTTGCTATTATTATTATGAAATTCTGTATGTTGAGAATAAATCAGGACTGTATTCATGCATGCAAAAGGGATTTTAATAAATGAGTTCAGCTGTAGGCATCCATCCACACAAGATGACAACTAGAACATTCAATTCAATTGGTAGTTGGAGCATATTGTGAGAATCCATAAAGCGTAGCATGTTGGGATGGTTGTTTTGGTAATGTCAGGGTCTCAGACGCCCATCTGCCCACCTGAACTTACAGGATCAAACATCTTAATCAACTGTCTTATTGCATCTTTTGATATGCTGTTTGGATTTCACGCAGCTGTAACCATCAATACATTTTTCAGCTTGAGTTTTCCAAGTCTGAACACAATGTTTATTGGATTAAAAATAAGGAATAAATGCAGGTAAAGCCATTAAAAGCATAAACATCACACTGCAGCCACATAAAACGTCCACGAATGTGATCGTGTTGGCCACTATCTGGTCGTAGTTATTAAAATTCCCTTCTGTTTTCCTCTAAACACAGTGAAAAGACCAGCGTATTGCAGGTTACCAATAAGCTGGTAATTAATAATCTGGTGACCTGCCAGTCATGATCCAATGCTTCTGACATTTAAATTGTGGCTGGAGGTGAAGACTATATTCAGCTGACTACAGTAGTGCTAGTAGGATCAAGTAGGATCAAGTGAAAAGTGAACTGATGATGCTTCAAATCACAACTTTGTTTCTTTTTTTTGTAAATGTATATTAGCTTAATCCATTGCATAGCCTCCTCTGCATACTTGTGAGCATTTTTTACTCACTTTGACACATAGCTGCTGTATAAAACCACATGTTGACTCTGTTTAACCTTGAACGGACTCTGACACATGTAGGAAAAATAAAAATAAATATGGGATTGGGTTGCTTTTGGCTAATTTCTGCATGCAACTACAAAGAAATCTGGGAAAAAGTTCAGTAAAATGAGAGAAATCCAGGGGTGATTGATTGGTACCGACCATCCAGTTGCTTGTAGAGTGAGAATGCATGGTGTATGTTGTAGATTTTGTTAGCCTTAAACAAAAAAAGGTGAATAAAATGGACATTGGCTGGATTCAGAGGATGGTGACAACTAAATGAAACTTCTGCAGCCACTTTGATGAAGACTCCTCTTCTATCAAACCACATATTTAAAGAAAATTGCATATTTTGTTCATGAAAGCCCTCTGAAATGACTCCCAATGACTCAAATCCCTGAAGCAGAATTCTATTTGATCGATTGATTGCTAATTTAAATATATAATCAGCTATGTTAACACCAGTATCAGACATGTGACTTGTTCAAAGTAAAGCTGCTCAGTTTTTATTTTGTTTTTGTTTTTGGGGTTTTTAAGTGGTTTGAGATTGTAGGTCTGATAAGTCAGAGCATCTCATCATGATGTGACAGATCAGCATTTGAATTATTCATTTTTGATAAGTTTTGGGTGAGGATCTAACATATGACGGAGGTTTTTGTGTGTAATGTTCAAGTCATGTTTAGAAAAAAGGTAGAGTTGCATGTTCGTTGTTACTCAGCAGAATTAGTCACTTAAAAAAAAAAAAAAAATCTTGATAATTGTGTTTTTTTTTCTTGACTTTCAGCACCTCTCGGCTCACACTGGTAACCTCTCTCACTCTGTGTGGTTTCTTAGGAGTTATTTAAAGTCATAGCGAACAGCAGCTCTGAAAAAGTTTTCAGTTCAAACGATTGTTTGCTCTGTTTGAAACCAGATGCGTTTGGGTTTTTTTTAAAAGCACGTCTGGCTCTTTAATTGGTTGAATTTGAGCTATATAAATGTAAGTAAAAATCTTTGAAGCATTATTGTTTTTTTTTTTAATATGACTGAATCTAAAGATGGACTCATTGTCTTTGTAGTAACCCAGTGCTTCTTCCATTTATTGTGACTTTAATTGAAGCCATGCTGTAAAAGATGTCTTTAAAGGCAGCATGTGTTGCTTTTAATGAACTTTTCTGCATTAATCATTTAAGTATAAAAGAGCTTTGCTAGGAGCACTCCTACAGAATCATTATGTCACTTTTGGGCTGGTTGCTGATAGTCTGTTTGGGTCTTTTGACCTTTAGTCTGAAGCACACAGCATCAATTTCTATCTAAAAACGATCTTCACAATCTAATATCTGATGCCTCCGAGCCCAAAGAAGTTGACGCTGCTTCTGGATAAAGTTAAGATAAATCTTTAGACTTTATATTAAAGTCTTGAGTTGTATTTTGTAGTGTTTGGCAAAGGTTTCCCACAGTAATCTATCACCCATGTGGCTCTGTCAGCTGTTGAGAAATGACTGTTGTTGATTCAGTACATCTGAGGGACCAAAGATCACTGGTGTTTACCTTGTGCTCGGGCCCTTACCCTTTACTCACTGAAATTTCTTTAGGTTGCTTGAATAGTTTTATGATATTCTGCACTGTAGAGGAGAAACCTGCAAAGCCCTTCCCATCTTTCTTTCAGGATTCTTGTTTTTATACATTTGAATGATTTTTCTAGACAAACTGCAGGTCCTTTGCTTTGACATAATTCTGTTTTTAGCCACATTACTGCCCTTACATGGCAACTTTTCAACTAATCAAACTGTTTTGCAGTCCTGAAAATAGATGTAAATTAATACATTTAAAAATATTTTTTTTTCCTGTAGTGCAAATATGCAGCATCTACACCAATCAGCCAGACCATAATGACCTCTTGATTCATACTGATGCCACCAAAAGAGCATCTTTGGGTCCAGGCTGTCTGCTACTTGGCTGTGAACAATAAATCCTTTAGGGTTGTGGGGTGGGATCTTAATACTTGTCACAGATGTCGTTATATCCCATCAGACTGGTATCTGGGGTGTTTTTATAGGACCCATTGCTACTGGGCTGCTACTCTTACCCAATAGGATTTATGACTGGTCTGTAAAAGCTTTTAGGTAGCTAGTGTCTGTGTGAATGTTAAAAATCAGATTACACACTATTCAACAGGGAGGGCTGAGTTAGCCACATACATGTCAATAGAGTTAATGTTTTGGCTGGTTGGTGTATAGACTGGTATCAGAGCCCAAATTTTTGCAGGTATTTTTGATTTTAAAGAGTTAATTTTCTCCCAGGGGGGGAAAAAAAAGATTAGTACTTCATCTTGTACTCAGAGGCATCTACTAATAAAAAACTTACTTAAATTTTAAAAGAGTTGATGCAGAATAATGGCCAGAAGGCCTGACCACACCCCTGTTTTTATAGAAAACAGTAAAAATGTAGAAGCATGCTGCATTCAGGTAGCCATCTGTTTGTGATAGATGATTATCACAGCAGTTTTTCTGTAGTACTCTTTAGCCAGTGTAGGGCTGGGCGATATGAACTAAATCTTATATCTCCATATTTTTTACCTGAATCACGATATACGATATATATCACAATATATTTATTTATTTATTTTGTCAAGTAACCAAAGAGACTGTTCTAATTTACAGCCTTCATTGCTAAATATATTTTTATTAAGGATCAACAGCACATATGCATTAAAACAGCTGACTGAAATTAAAGTACCTTTATATTAAATTAAATGCTCCTAAAACAAAATAAATTCAAAATACTTTTCAATGAGCATAACAAAAATACAGCAAAAGATGCTTTTAACTCAAAACAAGCCATCTCGATATAAACGATATTCCCTCCTTCTATATTGCGTCTGATAAAGTATATATATTATTGCCCAGCCCTAGCCAGTAGACACATTCATTAGATACAGTAAGAATGACAGAAAAGTCATTTAACATTCAGCAGGATGGCAACCTGACACAGTCTGAATCCTAAAGAACTATCTTTAGTGACAACAAGATTAAGGGCTTGATCTTAGACAGAAAACATGAAATTAAAAACCATCAAATGTAACATACTTTCTACTTTTAACTCTCTGACGGTTGTCGGTCAAACAGGCCACCAAACATAACTATGTAGATTTAAAAAAAACTAACTGAAAGTCACTCTTGGCGTGCTGTTTGTCCACGTTTCATGGCACTAGTTACATTTTCCTTCCTGTTATTTAGCAGTTTTCTTCGCCTGCTTTTTGCCTGTTCTTTGATTGACCGGATTCCTCACCAGGCGGTAAACCGGAGCAGAGTAGGACTGACTTTATGAATGGTGCAGAAAGCAGGTGATGGCAAGAAAACGCTGGATTCCACCTGGTCTGGCTGGGTCACATTCCATCTGCCACCAGAGCTGATTGTGAAAGCGGCTTTCTACCCCACTAAAAATATGCATCTAGTTTATTTTTGAGGGGAGCAGTGTCAAATTGCACAGAGCAGATAAGCCAAACAGAAGTCACGTAACTCACATAAAGAATAGCTGTCGCTGCAACAAGGGAGAGATCAACAAATCTGGATTCTGGACCTCTAAAGAACCCTTAAAAACTCATTCCTGCCAAGTGACTTAAAACTGCAAGCATGCTTTTGTTTTATTACTCCCACTGATGAAATGTGCTGATATCACTACTGCTAGAGGGCCCCATCCTTTCTGATGAGTCAAGTTTAAGTCTCAGTCGGGGGAATATTTTTCTTTAATCCACGGCCTGCAGGAAGTTCTCTTCCCCTGCATATTACCTCATCTTTGTCATCTTCATAATGCCTCTTTTTGTAAATTAATGCATGCTTTGTGCTCTTAGCACCCAGTTTGTATAGTTAGTATTTCCTGCAGAAAAGCACATGATAAAAGATATAAATACTAAATTGAATGTAGAGGTTTAGAAGCAAAATATACAATTAAGACCATGGGAGTGAATGCTGGAAATTACAGACATGGAGTTAAAAAGGAAGCAAGAGTGTTGCTTTTGTTTTCATAAACAGAGCCTTTCTTATCTGGCAAGAATTAAGGTTAGTTTAGCTTATTTGAGATAAGATCTCCAGCAATTAAGAATTAGTGTGAGATAAAAGGGAAACAACAGTTTGAATCTTACATGGACGACACAAACAAGATATTGAGGTAAAACTGAGCATGAAGAAGAAGCCACGTGAATAATAGCACACTCTTACGCTTGTTCCTCTAAAACATGTTAGTGAGTAGCTTCCTCCACTGATACCCGTCTGTTTCCTTTTCCTGGTTTGGCCTGCATGCGGTGGAGGCCGGCGGAGGGTCACACAGGGTTTGAATCCGCAAATGGAGGAGGAGGGAATGGCAGAGAGGGAATGAAAGAGGCGTGAGAGATGGACAACAGAGGTTTGTGTGTTGGTAACACAGTCACGTCCGGACAGAAAGAGAGAGGGAGTATGGAGCATAAAGAGGCAGAAACAAAGTCTTAATGTGAGAAAGAAAAGTGGGGAGAAGTGTTAATTACAGATCTACTGGATACAGAGGGCTTAACAAACAAAGAAGAAACCATTTTAGCAACTAAGATAAACATTTGTGGCTCAGAACCAACAATATTTCTATTTTATTGAAAACAAGGAAATGAATATATATATATATATATTCACATTAAAAGCTTTAAACTCTTTAAAATATTAACTTTAAGAAGTCATTGGTCTATTAGCAGAAATTCAGGGTAATATTCAGAACTTCTGCTTGTCTATCACTGTTAAAAAAGGAAGGGATAACTAGTTGGTTGCAGTCTGCAACTTTACCACTAGATGTCTCCACCTACTGCACATTGCTTCTATTAACAGATCTACCCAAACACCTTTTGCAGTGGCTGGATTGGAGTTTTTTTTTTCTTATAGACCACCACAGAAATGACACAGCCACATTTTTCATGATACCTTGACTGCCACAAAACATTTTAAATGTTAAATTGACTTGATATTGAAATGCTGCAGAGAGGAAGCGTTTTTCAGTATTTTAGTTCATATGCAGTGCATCACATTGTCCTTGTTCTTGTACCTAAGTTATATCTCTCTGATATTCTGGCTTTTCTTTTTTTCATATATATATATATATATATATATATATATATATATATATATATATATATATATATAATATTAGGACTGCATCTAATTATTCTGATGGTCGATTAGTCACCCACTATTAAAACGACTAGTCGACCAATCGGATTATGTATTTCATGATCATTACAAATGGATCTTATTTCACTTTCAGCTTTGAAATTTTGCATAAGGTTGTTAAGTAAGTCCGACGTGCCTCCTCTTTAAATGTTTGAGCATTGCAGACGTACTTCTGTGGTACACAAGGTCCGCTTTCTCACACGTATTTAATTTATTTTCTAAGTTTAACGTGAAGTTATCGCAGACTTTTAACGTTCTACACCGCAGTTTTCTTCCCTAGTCCGCCACCATATTTTCCCCCTGCCGTACTTTATTGCGCATGTGCAACTCTCAGCAGAGATAGGATTAGAAGACAATGTCTCACTTTGTAGTTTTTTGCTGTAATTTGATTGGAGTTTTCTGACATGCTTTAAAACTTCTTTTAAACTTATTTTTGTGGCCCTAGTTGCTTCTGTCTGTCACAACATCTTTCATCAGTGTCTGTCTATTGTGACTAGCAGCTCTGAAACCAAACACGTTAATATATCAGATTAGACTGAATGTATTCAGTATTCAGTTTGGAATATGAGAGAAGGTAAAGGAAACCACAACATGTTTGGGAAACTAGAACCAGGAAGGTTTGATAATGATCAGCTTAGCATCACAGCTAGTAAAACAAAACGGTTTCTATGCATCATGCATGTCAAATCTGCTATGCAAACTACATCCAAAAAATGGTGCATGCACTATGTAATTATATAAGCTGTATGCATATATATATATATATATGCCACAAATATAATTATCATTGAACCGTAAACTGTGGTGTGTGTGAATAGAAATGTATTAATGTTTTGAAACAACACAGAATGACTGAAGAGCAGATCTTTGAACAAGCATTGAGCTGCACAGGAGCACAGCTCTCTTTCCTACCTGTCAGAATAAACCCACACTAACTGCCATTTTGCTCTGGTTAATCATCAGTTTGCCAGCAATCTGCAGGAGCTTTTGTTGTATTAAGTCAAGTCAAACATTGAACTAAATGATGCACATCATGTAGCCAGAGTTTTTTTCCTCTCTCTCAATAAATGTGATTACAGTTGTTACACAGGGAAGTGGGTGTGTGCATCATTGTGATGAACCTGAAGTGTAACTCTGTCTTCGTTTGGGCTGTTAGATCACATTTTATTAAGGTTACAGTTCACAATCTGAGTTAACACTTCATGCTTTGAACGCCATCAGTGTAATGTTTACATACAGTGAATACGGAAGTACTAGCATGAAGCGTGTGCAAGAATTCATCTGCTGTATTCTGATTGGCTCACTGCATTCATTTATAAACTCCTGATCTGCTTGACGTGGCTTTCCAATGGCAAGTTCCCACCACAGTGTGCGGTAAGTGAAGCGTTCAAGTGCTGCTCAAGTGGCTGAGGCTGTTTTCTGCTGACATCAAATGAGAGATAGTTACGCAAGAGCTGCTGACATGCATCTCCAGAAGTATTTGTGCATGAGACGAAAGTACAAGAAAAGCTGCTTGGATGTTCAGTTTAGCTGTTTAGATGGCGTCATCAGTCAGGTGACATTAGTCATTTGAAGCTAACACAGGAAGACTTGCACATTTTCTGTATTTAAGTAATGCTGAATGAACAATATTATTGAGATTTTCTTTATAACTTTATAACTCTAGAAGTTGTATAGATAGTGATTAATAAAACAGTACTAATTCTAAGTTTTGCTGCCATCCTCTGCAGGGTCTTCTCCTTCTCCATCCAGCAAGAAGCCCCGGAGCGGAGGCCTCTTCTCCAACCTGTTCTGCTGCCTGTGTCGGGACCAACCTGAACCCCCACCAGTTAATAACAATGCCCCTCTCTTAGTTGAAGAGAATGGAACTGTCTCCAAGGTGTGTTTATTTCTTCCTTGTTTATCAGAGCACAAGGATAAAACATATTCTGGAGTCAGACAAAAAAAAAAAAAGGACTAATGTCGGTTCTTGAAAGTGAAAAATTTTGCACTCCTCCCCACTTTCTTCTGACTTTCTTTACACAATCTTGTGCCCAGGCTTAAGGAAATTTTGTTTTGTGGTATTTTGAGATTCAGGCAAAACCACTGCTGCCTCCAGTGAAGTCAAAAGACGCTGGAAAGATCTGTGTGGTCATAGACCTGGATGAGACATTAGTTCACAGCTCTTTTAAGGTAAGATTTAATTTCTCAGACATAGTTGTCCCCTGTGATCACATGTTACAACATTAGATAGCTATGTTCAGCAGTAAGAAACACTCTGAGCTCCACAGTTTCCCCCCATATCGTAGTTGTTGGCTCTGACTGTGACATTTCTGTTGTCGCTGGCAAACTCCAAACCCAGACCAGTGGGTTCATGAACCCAAATAAACAGCTCTACGTGCAAACACTTGAGGCGGCTGTTTGTCTCTACCTGCATCGTCATGTCCATTCAATGATTTACTCTGCAAGAAATGAACCTTTACATGTGGAAATGTCCATGTTGGTTAAAATGGACTCTCTTGTTTTCTTACCAGCCTGTGAACAACGCAGATTTCATCATTCCTGTGGAAATCGATGGAACAGTACACCAGGTAATGCTAGCATCCTGCTCAAATGTGTTCATAGTCTCACTTGTGCTCATCTGCTGTCCTCGTCTTGTGATTACAGCTGTGTGACAGCACTCCTCTTGACTTTATTGCTGAGGGTAGAAGGTGCTGTCTGCATTTAAGGGATTTGAGGATGGCCGCTTGGAGCGTGATGACATACCATGGGTCTGGGCCTGATTCAAGTAATCCAGGATAGGTTTGTTCAGACAAGCACAGCCTGTTCCGGATGACTTGGTTCAGGAACGCCACCCTCAGACACCAACACAGCAACAAGAAGGAAAAAAAAAAAGAAATGGAGGAGGAACCTCAAAGAGACAGATGCTTTTCTCTCTGTAATCTATGTGCATTTTAAAATGTAGCCACGTAGGTCTAACAAGCCCAGTGTTGCTTAGAAATGTTAGTGAAATTTTAAAAACTACACACATAAATGTAACTGCAGTCTATAAGTTAACCAGACGAAATAATGGATTTCCTCAGGCCCCCATGATCTGTAGAAACATGTATTTAGAAATATGAACCTGTTTTAGAAACTGCTGTGTGTTCCAGGTGTATGTCCTGAAGCGGCCGCATGTCGATGAGTTTTTGAAGAGGATGGGAGAACTGTTTGAGTGTGTCCTGTTTACTGCCAGTTTAGCCAAGGTAACAATGACTATGCATCACTTTGAATTTGTGTATTAATTTAAGGAGCAAAGGCAGTGTGCTTGTTTATACTACAAAGATCTGGGTGCTAAAATGACCTGGTTGTAGGCCAAACCTTTCAGATATTTGACGCATTATGAAATAAAAACTTATGACAAAGGAGGTTGAAATCTTCTTTGATGCAACAATAGGAAACATTTCACACAATTTCAAAGTGGAGATGACGCAACACAGTGGTAAACATGCCCCTGTCGTAACTTTCTTGAAACGTGTAGCAGGCATCAGTATAAAAACAAGCATTTGAAAGATGGTAACATGCTTTCGCTGCTGCATCTGAAAATTTGTCTTTGTACTATTCTCAGCTGAATGTGGGGGTTAAATGATTGGCACAGCATCCTTTTTTTAATAAATAGGGTTGGACAGCAGCCAGTGATAACTCATAGAAAAATAATATATATATATATATATATAAGTAAACAGTGAACACTAGAATCCGAGGTAGAACATAAAGGGGGGGAAAATGGTAAATATACCATAGACCTCTGCACACATTCAGAGACCATTATTTCTACTGGAAAACATTCTGATTCATCCTTTAAATTTCATTTGAACCAGTATGCAGATCCAGTCTCTGATCTCCTGGACAAGTGGGGTGCATTCCGCTGCCGCCTCTTTAGGGAGTCTTGCGTCTTTCACCGAGGAAACTACGTCAAGGACCTGAGTCGCCTGGGTCGTGATCTCAACAAAGTCATCATTGTGGACAACTCCCCAGCCTCCTACATCTTCCACCCTGATAACGCAGTGAGTTATGATGCTGATGACTTTCCACTTGTCTTAAGAAAGTGTATGCTTAGATAATTCTTCATATATATAATTTATTCTTTTTTTCATCCATATTTACAATAATATGGATATCGTGGGTGTGTTTGCTGATCATTTTTGTTTTATTTAGGTGCCTGTGGCCTCGTGGTTTGACGACATGTCCGACACTGAGCTGCTGGACCTCATCCCTTTCTTCGAGAAGCTGAGCAAAGTGGATAACGTCTACACAGTCCTCAAGCACCAAGGGACCACAAGCTAACGGCGCCCGACTCTTCATTTCAGCTCCGAACAAAATGGCGTACAAAAAGAAAAAAAACCCAATAATGCACACACCAGCAAGGCTCCAGCTTCCAGCTATCACTGCCCACCAGAACACAGGTTGCTTCACAGCTGACCAAGCCTTTACCCTCCCAGTATCAAACCAACCTCATGTGTGGGTGTCTTCAGTGACTTCTTTGACAGTGTCAATGCTGCCACCTCCTGGTCAAACGGAGAACAGGCCTCGTATGAGTGAACGGATAAAAGGATGAGCGAATGTTTAATGACATTTCTGCAGTGTTGCTGAACTTGCCGCAGACGTCTGTAGAGCCAGGAATCCTCTGGACACAGAATGGGAACTGGACACAGACCTGTCGGGAATCTGGTCCTGCAAACTGATTGTAAGCAGGAATCAGGTGGAAAGTAATTGTTTTTGGAAAGGTTTACGTGCAAACACACTTGATTCGTCTTTGAAAGGGCAGATGGTGTATTCGTACTGTAGATTGTAAATGTCTGTTAAACATTTTGAAATTACCTTATCATTGTCACACATCCTAATTTTGTGAAGTGTCACACTATTTGTCTAAAGTCAAAAGCATGTGATCCCTGGGTGTCGTCTTAGAGATTTTAGATCAATGTGATCAGGTATTTTTTGAACAATTAAGACAGTGTTATGGATGAATCTAATTCTAAAAAAAAAAATTAAACTCAGCGGGGGTTGTAATATTGATGCATAATAAGGAGTTGTTTATCACTAATAAGGAAATGATTGGACAGCACTTTACAGGTTTAGTGTAGTCTGTAGTGCAAGTACTCCTTCCACTGCAGCGAGTAAATGGCTTAGAAAATAACATTATATAAGAAATCAGGATCTTTATGTGGTAATTTTGATATTTACCTTAGCATCAAATTTGCCAAGTCTATTAATCGTGTGTTTTTATGCTGCAGAAAAGCAATATAGCTTCATTTTTACAGCTTTTAATCCATGATTATTGATCTGCAGTGAAAGCAAAAAGCTGCATAGAGAGCCCCAAGCTCCTGATTGTAATTTCTTTCTCAAAACCTGATGCAAATATGTTCATATCAAACCTTCTGCAGCTGTATGTGTCAATGCTTGTTGGGTTTAGCTTTCGGAAGGCCATCTTTAGACAGATCAACGGCCAAAATGCAGCACATGTGCACCTGTGTGTCGACAAATATCATTACCAGTTGAGTCCAGAATTAAGAGGACCAGGACTGATTTCCAAAATCTGGAAATCAGTCACTGTTAATGGTGCATCACAACTGTGACTTCATGAGTGTGTCATATGTTTTTAAAGCTACGCACAAACCTTGAATTTTTCACTGCATTCTACATCTGTATTTGAATGATAGACGGAAGTTGTTCCCAACAAAGCTACCGGTAGGTTCGTCAGTTTGGTTGTCATAGTTTTCTTATCTAAGCGGTACCTTCGAATGCAAAGAGTGGTTCGGTTCAGTCCAGATTGAAGGGATAAAACCGCCCTGAAACTCTGAAACACTATTAATAAACAACTATCAGATGCAGGTACAGAGTGCATCTCTGTACTTTGTGATTGTTTTTGTTACCTAGCTGAGATACTTGCTCTGTTGGATGTAAATGATGTAATAATTCCACATAGTGCAGCTACAGCAGTATTTAACAGATAGAGAACAAAATCTATAAAGGTCAGGTTTTTCTTAAACTTAAAATATAGTTGCAAAAGACTGTATATTGGCCAACAAATGAACATAGCAGGATGCACCACCTCAAGACTTGTTCATTCACAGCTGAAGTGGATTAAGGGTGAAATGATCCTTTTATAATCTCATACTCTGTGAGAGTTTTTGTTGATGTTTTTCCTCATTTTAATGTTTTGGTCTTGTCAGAGAAAGAGCAACATAGTTCTTGAGAGCTTCGTGTTATCTCCCTTATTTGCGTTGACAATATCCTGTCGACACTGATGAATGAAAACGGTGGGTTTGACTAAGAGCCTGGATAGCAGGCTTGTTATGGGGCAGGGATGGAATTAAAATCCACCGCAGCATTATTTTTCTATGTTAAACAAGTTCTTGTCAATCAAATTAGCCTTTTTTTTTCTTTGAATTACTGATTTTATTTCTTATTTTGCCCAGGAGTGGTCCTCTGATACAATATTTATGTATGTTTTCCAATCGAAAAAGTTGATCTTGCTGTTTTCATGCAAGACCTGGTTGGATACCTCATGTATTAATTAGTAGGTAGAATATGGATCAGAAACACCAGCAAAAGACTAAAAATATAATATCTTACTGTTGTAGGCACATAACAGGGTAACCCTTTTGAAATGTGTTTCACATCTCGATTAGATAAAGTACTGATGCTGTTTTGAATTTGTTGGTGATAAGGAGTATTTATAGGAACATTCAGTCATCATTTATAACAAGTATTGTGTCACTATGGGGGCCCATTTGCTGATACTGTACTTCTTACACATTCAGTAGATATGTATATGTTGTTTTGCACAGTAATAAAGCAAACAAATTTCATTAATATATGGAATATTCATATTACTGTACTCATGATTCAGATAGATGTAACCTAATTTTTGACTTTTGTTGTTTTATCATACCAAATAATGTATGAATATGGACTGTATGTAATAATGCAATTTTTTTCCATAAATCCTAAAAGAAGATTGTCCAAGTGCTCTTTTGTTTGGCATTTTCTCTTAAGACAGGAAGAACAGAAATCTAGTGTTTGTATGTCTGGAAATTGGATTTTCAACAAAGTGCACCAGCACAATAATGCCAATAAAATAATTTCATTATTTTAAAAGAAAATAAAATCGTAGCATTGATCAGTTAATTGCTGGATTAAATGACTAGGCTACCTCACCAACTATTCCTCTTATTTTACGTAATGTTGCACTTGTTTTATTTGTTTATAAAGTTAAAATGTCTCCAAGTGAAACAGCTAATGGAATAGGCCTTCAAAAGACTCTTAATTCAATACTCAAAGCATAATTTGTGTGCTTTTTAACAGTAAATAAATCAGTCAAAACACCTATATAGTTTAATTTGTAACCTCTGGGGGTGGGCTTGCTATTTTCCGGGTGAGTTTTTCACAATTTTGGCCAGGTGGGGGCACCATACAGGTGGTGGCAGCCATCTTTGTTAAAATAAAAGTCGTATTTTGGGGGAAATGCCCTTATCATTTCAAGGATGATACATATTTATTTACATCGTTAGGTGAGATTTGACTGTTCCAGCTGTACATGCAGGACAGCGGTAAGTATTTTATACTGATTCTTTGTGTCTGAGTCTTGTTTTCCCAACTACCGTTAGCTGTCTGAGCGAAATTCATGCTAATCCACGACGCATGCGCACGAATTCTTGCCCATGTTAAACGTGCAAAGTTACAAGAAAGCTTCATTGCAGGGTGAAAATTTGAATTTATTATAGCACGGTAATTACTTTCAATTATACACTTTTAAAACTTTAATTAGGCCTGTTTCAATTAAATATATGATTACTAGCAAAAGTAGTATTTAAAAATTGAAAAAAATTAGATGCAAAATATTCTTTTCATTCAGACAAATCAGAGTCCAAGGTTTTTAAATATGGGGTTTAGAATTTTCATAAATGACCTTCTGAGTAATGTGGCCATTTTTTCCTCTGCTAGTCTGATAAAAGATATACGATGGAAGCAAAATGGCCCAAATGTCAAAGTACATGTCTTACATCAGGGCTGCAGCTGTTGTACTGAGCTTTAGTGAAAATGCCTTAACATTATTTGAAATGTTCCCATGAGACAGAGAAGAGTAGCCCATTCTGACTTTGTAGTGTGATATATTTTAACACATAACACAATAACCACAGTTTATCAGACTAATCTTGGATTTTTACCTTTTGATAAGTGCAAGTGAAAAAACCAACATTTATGGATTTTCTTTTGTTTATTTATTTATTTTTGACCTTGTCTTGTCTTTAAACCGGCTAAACTTTGGTAGCTTTTCATCAAAATACAAGAATGTTCTGTAAAGTCAACAAAAAATATTGATCAGACAATTGTAAATATTATCTACACTGTAAAAAGTCTTGCCTAACACAAATGTCCAGTCTGTCTAAGCTCACTTAAACCTTAAATATGGATGATGTGAAAGGAAATGCAAGCCATTCTTTTTTTAGACTGAGTAAAGGCCCATTTATGGTGTACACTAAAGACGGATACAGACTCTTCTATCCATCTTTTGTGCATAATTCGGTCATTTTTAGAGAGCTTGTGTATGTGTAACCCAACAGAGCAGTACCACAGAAAACCGTGAGGGTAATGTCGAGCAGTATAGTTGATATCCGACCAATGAAAAGAACAAAGAAGAAGAAGCAGCTGCGACGCGTTCAATGGCCACACAGACCACTGGCGTTTGCTGCGCTGCGTCTTTTAATGTCTCTTTCTGAGAGTTATGATCCCATCCACTGTCACCATGTTCGCTATTGTATGAAACTGACGTCAGAGTGAACTCTAAACTCTGCTCCACCCTCTTGTGGATGTATCGCCTGACAACCATACCAACGTAAAAGATGCATGGAAGTTTGAGGCCAGTGATGTTTGAAATGGATGTACCTACTTACACACGTAACTGGAGCATAAATGGGTAGTAAATCAGCCCGCTCCCTATAGAGTCACTTAATTTTCTTTCTAGTTTTCAGTCACTTTGAGCGTGGCACTGCTCTTAGCTTTGCCCATGGTAAACTTCACTGTCCCACTCATATCCACATTGGTGTCCTTCAGTGTCAGCTTGTGTACTGTCCCGTGGTTGTCCAGGCGAACAGAAGGACCTGACTGAAGGGTCACTCCATTCAAAGTCCAAACTGGAGCCTTGTTTATAGCAACAGATACCTCACACTGGAAAGAAGCAGACTCTGTCTCTGTCACCTCCACATCTTCTAGATCTCTCACCACCACGAGAGCCTGGGCTGCAGAAGCATAATTATGGTATGACAGGAAATAAGCAAACAGAGAAGGGCTTTTACTTATTAAGACATTTGACATGTTGTAATACATGCTGTCCAGCTTACCTTCAACCATCAATTTTGCTTTGGATGTGTGCTCCCCAACCTCAACACAGTAGGTGCCCTCATCCTCAACAGCCACCTGGTGGATGATTAGTTTGTGGGAGCAGCCATCTGCTACAATCTCCATCCGATCTGAGGAATCCAGCTCCTGCTTGCCTTTGTACCAGGTCACATTGCAGCGAGGTGAGGACACAGTGCATTCAAGAATAACGCGATGTTTCTCCAGGGCTGTTCGATCTCGCAAGGGCTTTACAATGGAAGCTGGAAGTTCTGAAAATAGAGAAAAATCTTTTAGATTTAGGGCGGATATGATTTGATAAAGGGAGAGTGGATGTATGTGTAGTAAATGTAAATCTAGACTCACCTTCTACTTCAAGGTAGGCTGTTGATTCAATATCTCTGGCTACAAAACGTATTTCTCCTGCATCTTCGGCTTTAATGTTACACATCAACAGGAAGTGCTTGGTCCCTGGATGATAAAATCTATTTTAATTCTCACAGATGGAAAAGGAAAATACCTAAATGACTGAATGCAGAAGTTTCCACAGATTCTTCCTCAAAGTACAGTAGGTATTAATTTATATTAAACTCCCAGATACTTGTAAAGGCCCATCTAAAGGAACTGGCCCATCTCATTTGTGTGCAGCCTGTTTTCCTTTGGTTCATCCAACCAACATGGCACTGTACACTTGCTCCCTTTCTTAGATTTCACTTCCCTTTGCTAAAAATGATAGCCGGACTGAGAAAGACATTAACTGCTATATGTTTGTTTTGTCTTGAGTATTTTTTTCTCTGCCACCGATCATTTCCTTTCATTTCTGACCTTCAGTTCGCATCTTTGTTGTGCTGGTGGGGCGAATCTTGTGGCCATCCTTGTACCACTCCCCAGTCACATCATCCAGAGAAACCTCACACATGAACACAGCATTCTGGTCTTCCTGAATGTAAAGATCTTCTAGATCCTTTACTATCTCCAGCTCATGCTCTGTAAGATAATAATATAAAATTTCTTTACAGAACCTTTTACAGAACAATTTAACTAAAGCTACATAAAATACAGAAAAAAATAAAACACAAGTTAAAAGCAAAAACACAATAAAAAGAATAAAAAAAGTAATAAAACTGAATGTCTAACTAAAAGACTGTTTAAAAAGCCAAGTCTTTAACTGCTTTTTAAATTTATCTATATGCTATTAAAGATAGCAAATCATTGATAATCATCTCCAATTCAACCATGGACACAAGAGGTTTCAATTTAAAAATGTTGTGGAGATGAAGGAAACATGTTTTTGTATGGAGTAATGCTACAAGGACATTGTTGGGTCAAGAATTACACCTAGATTATTTGGGGGATGACAGTGTCAGGGACAACAGTTAAGGTTTCATGTTGCCCAATTAACCACTGCTTGATATCAAAGAGGCAGTTGGTTAAGGAAGATACTTTGTTGAACTCAGTGCGCTTAAAAGAGCAGTATAGCATCATAAAATTGGTAAGACACATCACTGTACATGCTAATATCTGCTTTAGAGGAAACATATTTAAAAGAAAAGGCACTGGGCAGAAACCTGAGGTACCCCACAGGTAAGCTGTGTCAATGTAGACTGAAACTTGGGTCTGAGTGGTATGAAGGAAACCCATTTAAAACCACCCCAGAACAACCCCATCTTATAAAATATTAATCAGAATCTTATAATTAATGCTGCTGAGAGATCCAACAAAGGATAAATGAGTATCTGGCAGTCTGCTGCCATCATAATGTCACTAGAAACCTAAAGTAATGCAGTTTCTGTGGGGTGCCGGACTGAAAATAGTCTCAAATTTGCTGTCTCTGAAATAAAAAGGAGATTAACTACTCTATAATTTTATAATAAATTTTATTTTATTCAATAATAAAATGTTGACACAAAAGGAAGTTTTGATATAGGCCTGTAATGCACCTTTTTTGATGGATAAAAAGCAGCATAGCAATAGCAGAGATGGTTCAGGAGATCCAGGGGAATTTCAATCTAAAATATATTTGTGGACAGATTATGGTTGACCACTAGATGGAAGCAAAGTATAAGCAGGGTATCATCAAACTTACCATAAACTCCCAGTGAGCAGGAAGTGTTGATATCCCCTGTGTCACACATGTAGGAGCCAGAGTCAGCCAGAGTGCATTGTAGGATCTGGCAGAACCGCTTCCGACCCATGGAATATATCCTACAGTTCTTCCCTGGCTTTAGCTCAGTCCCATTCTGATTTATAAAGGAAAGAAATATTTTTTCTTATATTACTTTTCTAAAGCAATTAAACATGTTTCTTTAATTCAGCAGTGAGCAAAAATGAGAGAATTTCAGGGTTTGTTTTACCTTAAACCATCTGACTTCAACGTTTGGTCTAGAGAATTCACACTCCAGAGTTGCAGGAAGTTCTTCCTCCAGAGAGACGTCAGCCAGCGGTTTCAGGATGGACACCGGTGTCTCTGTCAATTCAGTCTAGTTAATCACCCAAAAAAACTGCACAATTCAACAGCTTAATCAGTTTTTGCATTTTTTTAACTTAATTTTCAATCCAGTGTCTTTGTCCTCAAAAATGTCTGTTTTGTTACAGTACAGTAAGTCATCATGATTTTAAAGCATTTTATGGCTAAAATCCAAAACAAAAACGAAAAGGAAGCATGGAGTGCTACTTGGGTGTGTAGAATATCTTTCCTCTGTTGCTCTTCAGTTCGGGGATTCCGGTTATACTATAAAGAGATAACTGAAAATCAGGTTTTTGCTGTAGGGGGGCGAGGTGACTTTTAACTTATTTATAATTTAATGCTGGGGCTTTCCTAAAGCTAATCATTGGTAAGTCCAGATGAGCTTGCCTGAGAACACTATCACTCTTCAGTATGTCCCAATTTCTTTTAATGATTCGTTTAATTTGATGCGCTTCATTACTGTATTGTGTTAGAAAGAATACTTGGTTAGAATTCGGTTAATCAAACAGAGTTTTTGGATAAAATCGAAAACACTTTAGTTTGAACACCACATTTACCTTTGACTGTGAGCCTTGCCGTGGTCCGCACCCCTTCAGCAGAGAAGATGATGGTGCCTGTGTCCTCAACAGTCAGGTTGGACAGGGTGAGGCCATGGACCCGCCCATTGGCGCTCACTCGCCACTGATTGCTTGGCTTCACCCGGATGCCATCCTTTTGCCAAGTGCCTTCCACATCTGTGTGCGAGAGCTCCACCTCAAAGGAGGCAGTTTCTCGCTCAAAGGTTTCTTGGTCAGTTAGGCCTTTGCGGATGGTGATTTTTCGGGCTGTATCAGAGATAGATTCATTTTACATGCAAGTTTCAGGTGTTCAACTTTTTCTAAATCTATATTTATGCAGTTTAAATGTATTAAAAATGTATAAAGGCAAAGCTTACATTTTCAGTGTACCACCAAGCTACTTTGTGTTTCAAGGGGAACACAAGGTGGTTCAAATATAGATCACAAAAACAACAGAGTAGCAGTTCATGGTCCCAGAGTCATTCATTGCATAATTGTATAACAGTAAAGCTGTGATTCAAAACCTTTTCACACTATAGGTCTAGCCATGCTATTCTTAGTATCTTTCGGACTGTGACTTACTGAGAAAATTCCCCACAGTATTCATGCACTTTTCCATTTACAAAGAAATGCAGTACACCAGAATCTGAATATTTCCTGCTTATTACTAAATACCATAAACAAATAAGTTCCATTTTCATTGTTAGGGAAAATGCCTTTTACATTATAAGTTGCTTACCTGGCTTGATTTTGTGAAGTTTTATTGATTATGTAGTCAGTGTATGAATATGTATATTGGACAAACTCCTTATATCCATTTGGATTCAGTATTGGTTGTTAGTTTTCCTTTAGAACTTGGCCAAATCTTTAAAGCAACTCAAAACATTTCATCCAAGCTTCATCACAGGCCACTTACGTTCTACGTTTAGCTTGACCTGTGTCCGGTCATGAAGAGTCTCACAGCGGTATGTTCCTCTGTCAGAAAGAGTCAGGTTGTGGATGGTGAGGCTGCGAACACAGCCATTCTGGGCCAGCGTATACCGTGGACCTGACTGGATGACCACCCCTTGCCTCATCCACTGGACTTCACCAGTTTCCAGGCTGATCTCTGTCTCCATGGTGGCGTCGCAAAACTCCTCTGCCATAACGGCGTCCATTTTCTTTGCAAACATGACCTGAGCCTCTAAAGATAATGATGAAAGGGAGAAATAAAGACAACTGAGTTGCTGGTAATTGTAGCGAAACACTGTCTGGTCTCTTTTTACCTTGATAAGGGTCTTACCCTGAACTTTGAGACTGGCTTTGCTCATCTTTCCCTCAGCTTCTGCTGTAATCTTTGAACAGTCCAATATCTGGCACTTTTTGATTACTAAGGTGTGGCACAGTCCATTCTGGGTTGCCTGGAAACGATCACTCAAGCTAATAGGCTCATTGTCCATGAGCCAGATCAACTGGACATCATCAGGAGAAACTACACACTTGAAGGTGGCATCTTCTCCCTCTAGCACAGTAGTGTTGTGAAGCTCTGTGAGAAACTCAACCACTCGAGGCACTGAATGGGCAGCGGACAGTTATTTAAGCTGCAAACTCACATAAGAAATGACAGATAGTCTGATGCCATGAATACTTACACTCCACTCTCAGGGTTGCAATGGTCCGGTCATCTCTGGACTCGCAAGCATATTCCCCTGCATCCTCTCGAGTTAAACGGTGGATGGTCAAGCTTCTTTCAACCCCATCTGCTCGAATGGAGAATCTCCTACTTGGGGCCACTTCTACTCCATTCTTCAGCCACTGGACATCTGCTTTTGGTTTGCACACCTCACACCGCAAGGTCACCATGCCATCGGCATGGGCCACAGTGTCTTTGAGTGGTCTTACAAACTTAATTCTCATTTCTGTAGAGTAAAAGATGCTGATTTTATTGCTTTTTTAGGTCATACCAAGGTTCTTTAGAAATACTTTTGAGTATAAATGAAACTCTAACCTTTTACAAGCAGACTGAAGTGGATCTGATCTGTGTTGACATCACAGGTGTATTCCCCAGCATCAGAACGCCTCAAAGGATCAATGGTAAGCGTACGTTTATGGCCTTCCATAAGAGATTTGAAACGTTCGCCTTCAAGTGGTGTCCAGTCTTTAAGCCAGCGCACCGGAGCACTTTCCTTGGACACATAGCTTGTGAAAGTCACACTCTCTGCTTCGTAACCCATCTCGACAGTGTCATCCTCTTTATTCACAAATGTAACTGGAGGCTCTTTGATGGAATAAAGACAAGAAACATAAATGCCAGGTACCTTTTAGATGTTTCTCTTTGCCTGGAGATTTTTTTTTTCTTTTTACCTTGAATTCTGACAATGCTGATCATCTTGTCATCCACAGCATCACACACATACTTTCCAGAATCTGAGGGCTGTATACATGAAATAATAAGTTTTCTCAGAGTGCCATAGCTCTCAATGTAAGTCCGGGAGTCACTGGTAAGCAGCTTGTCATTGCAGTACCACTGGACAGGGGCACTGGCGCGGGAAACCTCACAGGCTAGGATCAGATCATCACCTGCCACCATCTCCTGGTAGTCAGGGTCATATGAGTTTCCCACAATGCTCACAGGAGGCTCTAAGAGAAAAAAAAAAGATTAATATAAATCTTATCTTTTAAAAAAAAAATTCCTTAGACCACTAAAATCAGTCAAATTAATTTTACCTTCTACTGTAACCTCGAAACTGATGCTGTCGTCTCCAACATCCAGAAAGTATTCTCCCGAATCTTTGAGTTCCGCATTAAGGATGACAAGTGATCGAAAAGCACCTTCTTCCTCTTCGCAGAACCTATCATCACCCTCAATACGGCAGCAATCCTTGTACCATTTGACTTTGGCATTGGCTCTGGAGAGCTCACACTCCAGCACAATGTCATCCGAAACCAGGAACTTGAGAGCTGTGTTGATCTCTGACTTTCTTAAAATCTTCACTGGTGGTTCTGAGGAAGCAGAATTACACATTAATTTTTTAAAATTATGATATGGCTCTGAAACTATCTCCAAGGACTTTGCGTCTTACCTGAAACTTTGACCTGGAAATCTATTTTATCATCAATGGCATCACATGTGTATTTCCCAGAATCTTCTGGAGTGGGAGAGTGGATAGTCAGTCGACGAATGAGGCCATCTTCTGTGATAGTGACATTGCTAGTTGGCAGCACTTCTCTGTCATTTAACCACCACTTGACTTCTGCTGTTGGGCGTGACACCTCTATCTCCAGAATGATTGGTTTGCCAGCAAAACTCTCCAGTCTGTCAGGTGTGGATTTAGGGCGAGTAAGTGTCACTGGTGGCTCTAAATGAAGCCAAAAAAAAAAGCCAAAAAAAAACCTTTAAAAATGAAAAATAAACACTGCATTGGTATAGAACAGATTGGCTAAATGTCTTCCTGTTTACCTGTAATAGTCACCATGAAGGCCACAGAGTCATCTTCAGTGTCACATACATACTCCCCAGTGTCATCCGCAGTAGTTAAAGGTATAATCAGCCGGCGTTGGGCTCCATCTGCCTCCAGGATTAAGTTAGGGCTCTCCTCTACCTCTAAACTGTCTTTGTACCACTGAACTGGAGCATCTGCTTTGGAGATCTCACAGCTGAGTTCAAGCCTCTCTGAGGTCAAGTGGGTCAGTTCCACCTCTGACTCACTGGGACAAATGATTCTTACTGGTGGATCTTTTACAGAAGAAATACATTTAAATTAGTCATAGTGTACTTTCTATACTCTTATATTGGTGTAGTCTGAAGTTTTACCTGTAACAGTAAGCTGGAAAAAGACAGAGTCTCCATCTGTTTCACAGACATATTCTCCAGTATCCTCTCTTGAGCCACAGAGGATGGTCAGCCTCCTGTAAGGACCCTCTGATATCATATGAATGTTGTCACTTTCCTGCACCTCCTGGCCATCTTTGAACCACCGCACCTTCCCACTGGAACGCGATAGCTCGCACTGCAGGCGGATTTCCTCTGAAATGTAGCTCTCCATCACAACATCATCCGCTGGTTCCACAATCATCGCTGGAGGTTCTTGATTTAGAGTTGCAAGGAAGACACGTATGGATAAATCTGGTTATGTAATTTTTTTAATTTTCATGAATAAATAAAAGATGTTCTGCTCTTGGTTTTGTTTGAAATCTGTGTCTTTGAACACTACTTTGACCAGCAGGTTTCAGAGAGGTCAACACACCTCTGACATTGACAGTGAACGTCATGCTGTTGTTTCCTGCCTGGCAAGTGTAGCTTCCAGCATCTGAGGTTTCAGCAGAGCGGATGATTAGCCTCCGCATGGTTCCCTCTGCCTGCAGTGTGATGTTGTCACTTGGTTGGATCTCACAGTCGTCCTTATACCTGAGTCATAAATTAGATCCAGACAACTGTAAAATGAAGGATTTTAAATAAAACAATACAGATACATTTCTAATAATAGATTGTGTTGAAAATGGACATTTCAATCAAACTTGGATCTTGGATCAAGCACCAAGAGAATTTTCTTTCTAAACAAATGTATATAAATTTCCTCCACATAATCGTGTTAACACTTAGTCTGCCACCATTTCTTTGCACCTTATGAAAAAGTTTTGAAGGTATTTTTCCAAGTATACTTTAATCCATGATACACCCTGTAGAAGCAACATTTGGGAATTATCTATCTATCTATCTATCTATCTATCTATCTATCTATCTATCTATCTATCTAGATAGATAGATAGATAGATCTATATATATGAACCACTTAGTCCATTAAGGGTCGCGGGTAAGCTGGAGCCTATCCCAGCATTAACAGGTGAGAGGCAGGGTACACCCTGGACAGGTCACCAGTCCATCGCAGGGCCAACACATAGGGGACGAACAACCATTTTCACACACACTCACTCCTATGTAGAATTTAGAGTCATCAATTAGCCTAACATGCATGTCTTTGGATGGTGGGAGGAAGCCGGAGTACACGGAGAGAACCCACCAATACACGGGGAGAACATGCAAACTCCACACAGAAAGGCCACCACCCTCAAGGTTCCCTCCCCCCACATATATATATATATATATATATATATATATATATATATATATATATATATATATATATACATAAGTGTCACTTTTCTTTGTTTTACCACACAACTTCTGCATCATCTTGGGAAACATGGCAGAGCAGCACCACAGGGTCCAGCTCCATGCTGCTCTTATGGAGCTCATCCTCTGAGACTGGAGTGAACTCAATGGGAGGACCTAAAAATCAGAAGGAACATGATTGTTATCCCTTACAGGAAGACAAGGTACTGTATAAGGTTTCCTCTATAAAATTTTAAGCATTCTCGCTAGGATTTGATAAATCATAAAACCATATATGGCTGCAGTTAACTGTTTTTAATTTGATGTGTATGAACTCGGGCACTATGTATCCTAATTTTTACTTAAACTTACTGATATCTGTCTAACAAATCTGTTTAAGTCAAACAATAGATGCGGGCATCTGAATCCTAATGATTAAAAGATTTGTTGTGAGAACTGTAACATAAAGGTTAAGAAGTGTTAGTCAGCTTACTAAAAGTAATACTAAATGTTTCATGAAATAAGCATGGAGGGAGTTTTTAGATGTATCCTGAAGCTTTACGAAAATTTGGTACCTGCAACGTTCACATTAAATTTGATGGCATCTCCTGCAGTTTCACATGTATAAATCCCCGAGTGAGACGCCTCAGCAGATTGGATCACAATCCTCCTCATATTCCCATCTGACTGGATGTTGAGGCCATCTGTTGCCTGGAGTTGCTCACCATCTTTAAACCAGGATACTTTAGCGAAGGGGTGGGAGACCTCACAGTACAGCACAATGGCATCACCCATGTCCACTCTCTTATTGCTGTCTAACTCTGACAGAGGGTTGAATTTCACCACAGCAGCTGCAAAATTGTGAAATTGTCAATTATCTCCAATGCAATGAATACTGAATATAAGAGAAACAGAGTTTTACACATACGTTTAACCTTCAGCACTGCTGAATCTCGGACTCCATTGGCTATGAACGTGATCTCTGCCGCATCCTCGGCTGTTTGAGTTTCTCTGATCACCAGTGAGTGCCTTGTTTGCGTTTGTTTAATTGAATATCGTGCACCATGCTGAAGTTGTGTGCTATTCAGAAACCAGGTTCCAACCATTGGAGCAGACAGTTCAATGGAGAATTGAGCATCGTCTCCTTCCATCACCTCACAGCCTTTGAGGTGGCTGTGAATCTGGGGGCCTGGTACTATTTAATATAGAGAAGTGAGAGTAAGGAACAAAAGGAAATCAAAATCCCTGTTTCTGCCCATATAAAGAAAACAAATATGTGTGTGTATTTCTACCTAATGATGCGTTACTCACTGAGATGGACAACTTTGGGAAACTCCACATGGCCACTTCGTCCGTACTTATTCATGCAACAGACACGGAAGCGATAGTCGCCTTCACATGGCACGCTGTCACCAGTGACCTCAGCCGATGTAGCGGTCTCTGAAGTGAAACACTTCTGCCACTCCTGAGAACCCACTTCTTGCCTTTCCAGCACAAAGATAGAGCGTGTTGAGGTCTGGCTGTTGGGGGCAGGCACCCAGGTGAGGAGAGCACTGTTGGGTCTATCGACATCCATTTTGACTCCCGCAGGACAGATAGGGGGACTGTGTCTGGTGGCTTTAAAAAAGAGAGGAAACTGAGTATGGGGGTGGAGAAATGGTGAAAGTCTGCCTCATATTTAAAGGCTAAATAAGTAGCATTGACACCTAGTGTTTCAAATCAGAACTGCAGTCGAAAGAGAAAAACAGGGAGAGCGTTCTTCCTCCCTCCACCCCCAGAGAGTTTTGCGCAGGTTGCCGGTTTGTGAGAGGACGGCTCTTTTATATACAGTCTATGGAGGATGAAGAACATAGCGCCAGCAAACATCACAATGACAAGCGAAGATGATTCTTACACAGTAAGTTGCTATGTTAGTGCTAATTTCACCCGCTAATTTACGTTAGCATAAAATAGAGTGTAAACATAACCGTGGGGAGTCTCATATGATTGGTTAAGGAACCAGGAAGTAGGAAAGAGCTACACAGCGCAAGTTATTCCATCACATGACTCTTACTTTGAAGGAGAAAAACCTGAGAAAAACGTTGTTAATGTAGAGAGACAGATTGTTTATAGGGTAGCTTCCTTTTGTCCCTTGCAACAGATGAGAACATTTTAAATTATTTTTACAGAAAAAAATCCTAATTATTTAGCCTTTAAATGTAAAAAAATGTGTTTTTATTTGTGTAGTAAGAAGATTTAATTGAGCATATGCTTTAATCTGTGGATTGAAAAATTATTTAGATATGTTTCCAGGTATTAGGAAGTACTGTGTGATGGGAGGCTTTTCAAAAAGAGGGATGCCTGTTGGCTGCTCTGCAAATGCAGCTACATATGCACATACAATCAGAACATCCACATTGGCACTACTTTTCTTAGCCACTAAAAAATAAAATATGTGCTAATAAAAACAGATTAACTCAGATGTCAGTATTATGAGCATCAAGGGTGGTGCTTTTGTTATGTGTCATGTCACAACTGAGGATTTTGCTCAACATGGCTGTCTTAAGCCCTTTGAGCTCTAATATGCTTATGCTTGCAAATATCTGGCTTGGAAAGTGTGTTAATCATAATTTACACCTCTGTTAAAGGTTAATCAAGCCCTCCTCCAATCATCATTAATTAAAAAACACACATTTTTAATGAAGGGGCTATGCATAGAGCTGGAAGAGTGACTGCTTTTTTCAATGCTAACTATCCATATATGAATTAAATGCACATGCATACAGAGCTATAGATCAAGGCTGAGTGATCTGTGTTCTTATAAGTACCTTTGACTTTAAGCCGGGATGAAGTCTTGGATCTTCCTGCGACAAATGTCACAACCCCTGAGTCGTGATATTCCACATTGACGAAGACTAAAATGTGAGTCTTGCCAAATGACTTGAGGATTGTTTGGTGTGTCTCGTGTAGCTTCAAACCATCTTTGAACCAATGGACCTCCATATCGTCGCTCTCCACCTCAACGCAGAATGCTGCATTTTCGCCTTCCAGGACCTCCAGCTTCCGAGGAAGTTTGCGTACAATAATACCTGTAAAAAATATTTTCTTTGCATTTGTGTAAGCATATTTCATAGCATTTTACTCAGAAGCTACTTTAGTATTTTTTGAGCACTTAAAGACAAGTACTGGTGGAAATGGAGGTGATTTAGGATTGGTGCTAATTAAAACCTTGATATTAAGGTTAAAAATGTAGCAGCTAAGACTTATAATAAAAAGGTTACTACTAATGTCTGATACAACTTACCTTTAACTGATAGCTCTGCAATGCTCTTCGCTCCATCAGGCATCTCACACAAGTAGACTCCATCGTCATCTGTTCCCACATCATGGATAGTGAGCCTTCGTTTGGTTCCTTTCTGCTCCATGCCATATTTACTGCTGGGCATCAGCCTCTGGTCCTCAAGGTACCAGGCAGCTGGGATCGTCTCATCTGGTACCTCACACTCTAGCACAGCCACATCCCTCTCTTTCACCTCCAAGTCTTTTAATGGCCGCCTGAACCGCACAGCTGGGCCTGATCAAAAAGTAGGTTTTGATTTAATTTTGCACTTTCAAATTTAAAAGTGGACAAGCTTTAGATTTGAGCTGCTTCTAAAAATGTTGAGCAATGATTTTAATTTCAGCACACACTCTGAATTTTATTTGATTTACTTTTCTCATCACTCCATGTCTAATTGTAATGCTACTTGATATTATCCACATATTGGGAACTGGCATGTTGACCCTAAGACAAAATGGAGGCATATGATAAAGGCAGCTGGCAGATGCAGAGCTGCACATATGAAAAGCTATTTGACCCTGAGAGTTATCTGATCATTATGAAAGGATTAGGACAAAATAATTAACCACTTTAAAAGGTGATGCTGTGCATTTCAACTATGCACTCAGGCCATTTAGCCTGCACCAAGTGCAGCACATGATCTAATGCTTTAATAATGCTTTTGGGAATATGCATCACTGACATTTATCTGGCCATGAGGGATGTTGGGGACATCTGGGATGTTATGCATATTTTTAACAGCACTGAAATAATTACACTGAACTATTAGGCCAAAGAAAAAATATCCTTTTTGTAGATAAATATTTTGTATTTAGTGAAATTACTACCTGTTTTGGTTTATCAGCACCAAATGTGTATAATATGCAGCACTGTACTAATATACATTATTCTGCCATAAACACGAAAGATTTAAAAATGTGATTGCGACAATTCCCCTAATTTTTACAATGAATGGGGAAAATAATATTTTATTGATTACTTTTTAAGTGTTTGCTCATTATTACTAATTAAATTGGTTTAGGCACTATATTATATTTTTGCTTGCTCCGAGGCTGTCATTTGTATGCACAGAAGAGGAATTCTGTGTTCAGGACAAGTTTTGTACACTTTGTAAACTCTTAAGATCAGTATCTACAATCATATCTGTTCATTTTAGATTCTGATAACTTAATGTGAAGCACAGTTGTCTTCTGCATGTTTAAAAAACACTGAATTACTGAATTTAAATATTAAAACACATCTTAATTATCTAAAATCCATGTTAAATCTAAGCTTACCCCCATGGCATTTTTCCCTTGTTTTTTTAATAGCAACTTGTAATTTAAATAGTTTTTTTTGTTTGTTTGTTTATTAGTTTTTTTTTTTTTTGGTTTGTCTATGACAAAATAATGTAAATTGGTGAAGTGTAAAACGCATAAAATAGGATAAATGCCAACTGGGGTGAATACTTTTGTCAACCCTTGTCTTTGTCCCTGAAAGACAGATTAACTAAAGTTAAACTATTTTCATTGTTATTCATTTAAAGAAGTTTGCATTTAAAATGGATATCACAGGTAATTACAGTTTTGAAGCTTTCAGCGTTGAGCAGTTTTCATAAAAACGGGGTACGATGGCTTACCTTTCACAGACAGGTGAACAGCACTAAGTGTGTTTCCAAGAGCATTTGATGCAGCACACACATACAGCCCCGTATCCTGGACTTTACAGTACAGAACCTTCAATGTGTAGTAACCCTCCCTGTCTTCAAATATCAGGTGACGTCTGCCGGCCTCTAGGGGAGCCCCGTCTTTTTTCCAGATGATCTCAGGTTTCGGCTTTCCGGTTACAAAGCAGCGGAATTTGGCATGCTTCCCCTCTGTAACGGCAAACTTTTTGGCTTTGGATGCGTTGACATGTGGTTCTTCCACCAGTTTCGACAAACTGTGCCTCCCGCTTCTGTGTTTTGGTGACCACTGGCTGTTAGTGTGACCACTTAAGGACTTTTTACTATCCTCCCGCTCTGGTATGGGCTCAACAAGAAGGACAGCTCCAGCCAATGCGTCACCATGGCAATTCACAGCCTTGCAGGTATAAACGCCTTTATCTGGCATGCGTGTCCTGTAGATCTTGAGCTGGAACCAACCCCCTTCTTGATTGCTCACACTGACGTGTGAACTCTCAAAGATGTCATTCAGCTTTTTACCATCTTTTTCCCAAGTCACCTCGGGCAAAGGCGTGCCCCATATTTTGCAGGAGAAGGCGGCATCCTCTCCACGATCCACACGCAGCGACAAGGGCTTGATGAGGAATCGAGGTTTGTCGCTGGATGTTAAATCAACCTCTTCCAGTTTTTCACTTATCCCATTGTTCCACTTGCACCCTCCATTAATTTCTTGGCCTCCTGCACCATTTTGCACTGTATTGTAGCCATTTAAGTGGCCTCCAAATTCTTCATTTTCTTTTGATTCCTTTACACCATCAACCCCCAGCTGCACCAGCTCCCCATCCTGTCCCTGCACCTCTCCTTCCACTTTGAGTGAGGCTGCTGCATAGGTTTCACCAATGCTATTTCTAGCCTTGCAGATGTACTGACCAGCATCTTGTGGGCTCACTCCAGTAATGGTTAGCAAATACACCTTTCCCTCCTCTGAGAGCTTGTATCGTCCTTCAGACACAATTTGGATATTTTTACGTTCCCAGATGACATCTGGACGAGGATCTCCATCAATTTGGCACCTTAGGGTTGCATCTGTTCCACGCTGCGCCACTACAGGGCGTGGATAGCCCAAAACACGAGGAGCACCACCAAAAATATCCATGATAATGTTACTTTTTGTCTAGTTTTTAGTGAAGAAGTTTCCTTTGGTTCAGTGTTGGACCAAGTTAGGTTTTGAGCTGTAAGTTAAAGAAAGTGTAAGAATCAGTCAACTTGAACTCTCAGAACTTGCCCAGACCACAGTACTTAGACCCAATTTAGGCAATCCTAACAATAACTATTTCCAGGAAAGTACTAACGTTTCTTTTAACTTATGGTTGAATATCCAGATAGTTAAAGTTGATATAATAATCAGCATTCAGAGTAAAATACTTCAAAGCTGAATGAAGATTTTGATATTGAACGTCTTCATTGCAAGCTCCGTGCAACTGCCAAAGCTCAACAGAGATGAGCATATTCAGTAGTGTTTGCATAATGTTTAGTGGTTTAGTAGAGTTGGTTTCAACGTACAACACTCTTGCTTGTCTCACAGCTGGTGCTGTAACTCATTGAAGAGTGTATTTATAAAGTAGTATTTCCAAAGCAAGACGCTACTGAGCATGTGTCACACAGCATACTCAAACTGAACAGAAACACATCTGCACACATTAACTAGGATAAAACTGGCACATAAATTCCCGCATCTATGGTTCATTTAAATCAGTTGTAACTTAGCTGTGGAAGTTTTCTATTTGCCTCAGAATTGTGGCATTGTTTTCATTTTATCAGCAACTTCAAAGTTTAGCTACAACATGAACCATTTGATGTCTGTTTTAACGGAGAAACTTACCACTCTCTTTAAGACTTGCTCTCCTAAAGCGTTTGGGTAAAATGTGATGCTCGCGTTAAGTTCATTCAGATGACATAAGGCCCCACCTTCAGCTAATCGTTGACACATAAAAATGACGATCTGCTGCAGTCGTAAAACTGTGAAACTCTTCTGTGTTTGTTCTTCTTCTTGATTTGTGTTTTTTTTTGTTCCTGCTCAGTACTTTTCCTCATTGAACAACAAGAAAAATTAGACCTTCCATTGTCACTTTTTGCTTAAGTCCCCTCTGGTGTTAGGTTTCAGGTGGCATAAAGGAAAATTACAGCAGCTTTTCCGTGGACTGGGCCATGTTTGCATCAGCTTCGATTCTGTCATTGTCCAGTAGCTAAAGAGTGAGAGAGAGAGGATAGGAATGGAAGATGGGTGGAGAGGGGGCACTAAATGCTTTCGCAGCTGCTGCCACTTCAAGCCACCCACTAAAAATACCGGCAGCTTCGATGACGCTGGGCCAGATAAAGTTAGGCTCTCCATTCATAGACTCTGGCCCACTAAAGATAGAGGCGAGGCTGAGGTCTGCATTGGCTCACTCGGCTCAACAGATCCTCAGAAGAGAAAGGACACCCCTCCTGTCGGAGTTCCGTGTGTCATGAATCACATTGACCCATAAATAGGGTCAAATTTGTCTCACGTCAGTATTAGCACATGATTTATATTGAGCAGTGATCAAGTCAATAATTATCTATATCAACTTTTCAGACATTACAAACACTGTTTGGTTCAAAAGCACACTGCATATTATTACATTTAATCCTCTCAGATGTTCCCTTTTAACAATTCTTTCCCCAAATAAAATGAGAAGATTGGTTGATTATTTCTTGGTTGTAATAATGCTTCTTGAAAATACATTGTTTGTGTTGAAAAGTTAGTTTATTTCGTTTTTTTAATGGAGCCACATTTGTAAGGAAAATGCTTTTCCAATTTGAATACAACAATAAAAATTGGCCTTAATTTAATCTGTGACAGGGAGTCAAAAGCATTTAGCATTTGCGAAACATTTTTCATGCGTTGGATGAAAACTTTAAATCACCTCCTTTAATTTAGCTTTACTGATAGCATTGGGCAAGTAGCTGACAAGTTTCTAAAGTTCTTAATTAAGAAAAAAAGCGAAACATTTATTACCACATGGATGATAATAGACTGCTATGAGCAGTTTTTGTTACTTGAGAGAATGATTTTGTTGTACACAGTGCAAGTAAACTTAAAGCAACACTACTTAACTTTCCAACCTTAAAACTCTGTGTTTCTGACTCATTTTGTTGGCACAGTGACTTTAATTACGTATGTTCTTGGAACCGTTGTTGCTCTACAGCATCCCAAATCACCCGATTCAGCAAAAACTCAGATTCACAATTTTTTTTTTTTTTTTTTATCCCTGAGTATCACTTAAAAGCTGCATTTTGGTTTACGGCACTGTGTCACACGCCAGCAACTGGATATCAACACACCGGCCATTTTGAATATACACCATCGCTAATTCATCAAAGAAAACGCAGGAGAACTTTATCAGAGGTTGCAAAGAAAAGAAAAAGAAGAAAGGACATAACAAAACAGGATAAGTCAACATCAGACTGAGGATGCAAGAAGGATGCCAAGGTAGCCTTCGTTCGGGAGTGCCCCAGTGAGAAGCATCCATGGTGTTGCTTTAATCTTTAGATGACCAGATGTGCATAGTGATTTGTTTTTTCACCAAATGTGTAGAAACCATAAAACCAAAATCAACCTGCTCTCCAGAATTTGCCCCAAAAAAGCTTTATCATATGAGATGTAAAATCTTAACATTAAAGAGCAAGTCACCCTTAAATCTTTGTCTTTTACGCACAAGTAGGTGCTTAGGAAGCTAACAGTCGTCTCTGAATCCAGTGTTAACACTTATTGCTTGCATTCTCAGACAATAGCTCTTTAAGTTATCGCTTCAAGAGTATTTCAGACAGCCGAAGCCACTGATACACACTGCAAGCTGTCAGCATACATATTTGACCTTCAGTGTAGGT